>NC_046658.1:115065403-115083020 GCF_010883055.1 Belonocnema kinseyi | reverse complement strand
ACTTCTCAATGGCCTTTCACGAAAAAAATTATCTGATTATCATCTGTATTTTGATCATTTCTTTACCAGCCCAGATTTACTCATCCACCTGCATAAATGTGGCTTACGATCAACAGGTACTGTCCGTAAAGACAGAGTGAAAGAAAAGCATGAATTTGCAAAAAATGATCCGCGAGGATCGTACAAAGTAAGTCATGATCGCAACAGTGGGATGAATTTTATCAGTGTAATAGACTCAAAACAAGTCTCTATTCTTTCCACAGAATGTGGTATCACTTCGATAACCCCAGTGAAATGATTTTCACGAGCTGCTCAAGAGAGAGTAGAACTAGGATTTCCTCGAGCTTTTTCTTTGTATAATAATTACATGGGAGGGGTAGATTTGCACGATTTCAGATGCAAAAAAGCTTCTCCATCTATTACTTCAAAGAAATGGACTTTTAAAATTTTTTCACGACTAATAGAATCATCAATTACAAATGCTACCGTAATTTGGAAAATTTACAACAAGAATAATATAGTTAAATTGAAAACGAAAGATTTCTGTAAAGAAATCAGCAGGAAATATTTGTCGCAATCAAAACTAGGTGATTTCGAAACTCACAGATACGAATCACGAACAAGAGCATTATGTAATAATGAACAATGTCGCCAGAGGACTACTAGATTTTGCATTGATTGCAACATGTATTGCTGCTTACATTGTTTCTCGAAATTAAATTCTGAAACAGCAGGATCAAAATGATTTCAACGGATTAATTTTTTTTTTATGGAGAATTTTTTTCATTTCAGATCGAAAAAAAGTTCCCAGGATGACAATGCGGTGAAGGTGTGGTTTGATGTCAGAGTGCAATAAAGGTTACGGAGTCGTTGGAAATTTTTTATTGAAAAACTATGCGCTTTTCGGAAAATTTGTCAAGAATAAAAAGTTCTTATAATCAGCCGAGGAATACGCCTGAATTTTTCCGGAGCGTTTTGAGCAAAATTTTGAATTTTGCAAAAATTGTTCATATGCAAAATCCAAAATTTTGCTCAAAACGCTCCGAAAAAATTCAAGCGTATTCCTTGTCTGATTACAAGAACTTTTTATTCTTGATGATTTTTCCGAAAAGCGCATCGTTTATTGTAAAAAAATTCATGAATGTTTTCACGAAAATTTTGCCATTAAGACGCCATTTTGAAAACACTAAAACGAAAAATTGATTTTTGAACCATGGATTCTCAAAGTTTAGACATTTATTCCACCGGTTAGTGAGATTTCAGGTTAATTACAGACTCGAAAAGCTTTGGAAAATGGTCCACAAAAAAAATAGGCACGAAAAATCACTTTTTTTTTTGTTTAAACTGCATTTTGGGATAATAGATAAATTTTTTGAGGAATTTCATTGGCACCGTCGGAAAGAGGAGATCTTAAGCAATAAAAATATATGTGTCTCAAATTTTTCTAGTTTCGAATAGTCTTAGTTATTGGCCGTTGAAAAGCAGTGTACCGGTAGTGGCGTTTTGGCCATTTAAGGGTTAGTCAAGACTTTAAAACGAAAATGTTTAATTTATGCACTCATTTATTAATATAATGAATAAATGAGTAAATTAACATACTAAGAGAAGTAAGAAATAATTTGAGAAATAAAATTTGAATTTTAAAAGCAGATTTGTCTTTACTCATGGTCTGACTTATTCGATTAAAGAAAAGTTATCTTCAATAAAAATCTTTTTCCATTCAAAATATATGAACGATATTCATTGATAATCTGCAGGGATGTCCTTCACTTTAGCATACTTCCTGGGGTTTACCGTTAAACAATTTTAAATTAAGTTCCGTAAAAGTAGGAAAAAGTTTTTCGATTTGAAGTAAAAAGTTTCTGGACGTGAAGTTCTTGAGAATTTGATTTTTATCTATGAAATTAAGAATTTAATATATAAAGTTCATAAAAAATGCTTCATACTTTATACATTTTGCGTAGTTCATGAAAGAATTTTACAGCAGAAATTTTCTTCTGTAATTCTAGTTCACCGCATAATTTACGCTCTTCTTGCATACAAAATAAAAATAGATAAAAAGTTATCTTCTAATTGTCTCAATTACATTTGAACTCAATTAATTTGTAGAAAAAATTCTTTTCTCGATTTCTTTATAGCTCTTTTTATTCTATTCCCTTTTCCACTAATTCTCGATCCTGTTTTAACACCTCATCCTATTCTCCTTTCCAACAATTATCTCGTTTTAAATTCACCTTGATTTCGTTTTATTACTAACCCTTTTATGCTTTTCCTGGTTTATTTGTAATTCATCACTTTTCAACGTATTATTTCTTCCATCAATCCTGCCTCTTGCTATTAAATTTATAATTTTCTATCTGATTTCAGATTCCGACAATTTCTCTCGAGTTTCATATTTTTTTATCGCAGAAGCGTTCTTTTTATTTATTTTTCTTAGTATTATTTTCTTTTCAATAGGTAATAATATTTTTTATTATTTGCTTCCTTTAAACCATTCTAGCTTTTCTAGTCTATTTTGTCACTATGTTTTTAAACTTCCTTTCCAGTATCTAAATCCTTTTATATTCATTTTTTTACAACCATGAGCCCTATTATATCCTATTATATTCTTACAGAAGAACATATCACCCCATTTTATTAGCAGATTTATAATCTTTTCCTTCTGAAATTTCAATTTTATCACAAGCATTCTATCCTTTTATGGCAGATTTCGTTAAAGCGGTTATACCCTTCTCATCGGATTTTACATCAAAATATTGGACAGCTAAATTAAACAAGAGGAAATTATTTTTAAACAAATTTTAAAGAACTCTCTGCCTTCAATAGTTTTCGGATTATGATCCCTTAAAGCAACCGCATTTTTTCAAGTAGTCTAAAAATTTAATTCCGAAATTAACATCTGTACTTTGTTACCTGTAAATTTTACGTAAACTATATTGTGAATCTAAATTAAAGTAAATCTAATCTACGCTTATTCTGAAAAGAGCAATTATTTAAACGGAATAGGACATAAGTTATGACTTCCAAAAGTTGACCATTTTTTAGCTTTTTGAAATAGCTTACTTTTTGATAAAGCAACGATGATGATACTAGACCAAAAGTCTAAGAGCTGAAAATTTTACCAAAATTAAAACCAAAAAAATTATCTAGCTCCCATAGGTTAAGCGTTATGGCAACTAGCCTGAGGCCCTTTTCATTCGGAAGAATCTGTCTGGAAGCATTAGCATTTTTTAGCTTTTTAAAATAGCTTATTTTTTGATAAAGTAACGATGATGATACTAGACCAAAAGTCGTAGGGCTGAAAATTTCGCGAAAATCAAAACAAACAAAATTATCTAGCTCCCATAGGTTAGGCGTTATGGCCGCTAGCCTGTGGCCCTTTCCAATTGGAAGAATCTGTCTGGGAATATTACTTGCGACCGCATTTAGGCATTTTAGTCTCAAATTTGGAATTTGTGTGATGGTCGCTCAATAAAGAATTTTAGAAAAAAAAAACAAACATTCTACCTTCTTCAAATGATAAAAAACTATCAGATGTGCGGGATAATTAGGGCATTCTTTTCTATCCCATTTAATACTCTTGTATCTCATCCCTTTTAATTTCAATAATTCTTTTCTGTTTGGCCATTTTAAGAGCTATGACAGTATTATTTTCTTAGTTTTATGAATTCTATTTCATTCTATTTAGTATTATCAAGTTTGCCTATATGATCTTTTCTCATATTTGACACTTTTCCACCCCATTTTATCATCTGAACGTTACACTGAGATAAAGAATATAGCAGCTTAAAAAATATTATATAACAATGAGGGTGGCCCAAACATCGACAAATTTAAACTCAATATATTTTCCTCAATTTTGTCCTTACAATAAAATATTTACGACAATATTAGCCTTATTTTGTAGGATACATTCAATTGTGTTTGCAATTTTTTAGGAAAATTTTGTAGGTACATTCTTTTTTATATAATTTTATTTTCATTCTGAAAATTCTTTTTTTGTTTCTTCAGCAATTTTTATTTGTCTTTAAATAAAAAATAAATCATAATAATTTCAACAACAAAAAATATATTTTTTGAACAAGTTATAAGGAACCAATTATTTCGTTTTAAAAATATCTAGGTTAGTTAGAGTTTAACCCTCGACCCACTATGAGGAAGTGCAAAATTTCATCCGCTTGGACTACACTTTTTTATCGATTTTTTTCAAGAAGGAATAATAATTTCCACGAGCACATTGAACTTTTAATCTTGAGAATTTTTGGAAAAGATTTGAATAAAATCCTTTTTTAACCGTATCATATCTGTAAGTAGTAAGATTCACATCCTGAGCGCACAAAGCGCGCACCAAGCCCCATTTTCGTGAAATAAATTGGTTTCCACGCTGCATAAAAGTTTCAAGATAGGCTTTTTTTATTAAACTGGACTTTATAAATTCTCTCTAAAATTACTCAAGGCTACTTCTGTGGCGAATTTAGAATACTGAATAATATATAAAACTGTTAAAGTTGAAGACATATTATAAAAGATATTATTTGAGAAAATTATTTTAAATATTACATATCATTCTACTATTGCCACTTATGCACCTAATTTGGAACGCGTATAAATCCTATCGATGAACCATTGATTGAATTAATTAATAATCTTGAATTATATTATTATCATTAATGAATAAAAAGAATCGATTTCATTCAAACAACATGCAATACAGATTAGAATGTTGAACAAAAACATTATCCGTACAATCAAATTATGTTGTTAAACAAATGTATTATTGTTTATATTTGGATATAAATGAGGTGCTTTACTTAAAATAAACTAATTTTCTTATGCCATACCCTTACTCAAAATTTAATAAATTTGGATAAAAATGATCTCAAACAATTATATTTTTTGTGAAAAAAAATCTTCTCCTTCACTCCACTGGGAATCGAACCACAGAACTTCCGATTGCCAGTCGGATGCTTTTCCCACAAGATACTAGAGAGATCGAAAGAAAATTTTTTTCAGAAATAAACGATTATATAAACAATAGCAGAAATTCTTAACGTCTTTTTGGACTAGATGGAGCTATGAATTAAACATTGTTTTAATTAAATTTCCTCTGAAAAAAACATATTCGTCAGCGAAGCAAAGGAGATCTTTTTTTAGAAAACATTTAATTTGAAAAATGTTTAATTTATAGCTCCAAATAGTCTGAAAGGACGTTAAGAATTTCTGTAATTCTCTTATGATGATATAGATTCCTTGAACAATATTATAGTTATTTGAAACAATGTATATCTCTAAATTCATATTTTTTGTTATATTCTGACATTGATGGGAATTTAAGTAGCTTGGCCGAGTAGTTAGGAAGGTAAAGGGTATTTTTAAAGGTTTTTCAGGCAGTTATAAAGGGCATTCCTGGAGGTTTTTGGGCATTGGAGAAATATCAGGCATTTAGGCAGGTAAAACAAACCGTTAGGAAGGTAGAACGTATTTAGATAACTAGATATGGTATTTAGGAAGGTAGCTGGTATTTAGAGATTAGACGGACAGTACGAGAGGATGCAGAAATTCAGGGGTTTCAGGATAGTATTTATGGAGTTTAATTGGGAATTTCAAAAGATTGGTTGGGCAATTACGGAGGTAGGAGCAGACACTCAGAAAGTTTCTCAAGTTCTGTAACGGTGGCAGCGGTGGCGGTGAGATCTTTTTATAATATAAAGAGATAATAAAATTTTCCACAATGTTAAACATATTTATGGTGAAGTAAAAAATTATTGTGACTTTAAATAATCTTTTTCATTCTCTAGACAAAAATAGAAGTTAAAGCGCGTTGGAATTCACAATTGTTTCAACACGGAGAGCGAGAATCGTTTTTTCAGCCCAACTACGTTCATTTAAGATAATTAACGAGGAGGAAATTTCAACTCTCCCTCCCCTCCTCGTCAGCACTTGCATCAGGAACAGTGGAAAGCTTTATTGATCCTCAACAGTTAGTAGAACGAAACTTATCGTATTTCGCGCTAAAATTAACAGTAACTACTCGTATTGTGTTGTTGCAAACCATCATCAGCATTAAATCCCTAAAATGGCATTTCTCAATACCCAATGCAAAGCACAATATCAATTCACTCTCAGCCTTCATTCAGAATGTCTAAAATACTTTAGGTGACAAAGGTGTTTCAACAGGTATGTGGCCTTTGTGTATGCTTTATATTGTTTGTATAATAAAAGTTGTCATGTTCCAGGCATAAATCGCTGACACAAAACCGTATACTATCTATTAACAGTGCCCATCCACGTGAAACCTTTATCGGTGATTCTCGCCGTTTTATTCAGAATATTTCAGAAGACGATAAATACAAAAGAAACAAATGAAAGTCGCGGAAACGTTTATTTGCAAACGTTAAAACGATAGGCAAATGGCGTGTAACAGAAAATTATTATCAAAGACTAAACATTAGAGAAGGTAATGATTTTAGTGCTAATTTTTTGTTATTGCAATTTTACCCTTTGCATTATTACATTATTTACATTTATTAGTGTTTGGAAAATAATAATACCAGAAAATAATATTACTCCAAGAGATCATAAATGCCTTAAAACTATTTTTATCATCACGATTCTTAAAAAATAAGACCTCAAATAGTGAATATTTGCGGTAGAAATTCGCCGTCAAATGCAGTAACAAAAAAGGCAATTCTATTTTCTCGAGAGAACTATTGGGTTTCAATTTTTTTTCAATTTAGAGCAATTTGGCTGAGAGCCAAATCGTGGGACGTTAATGATTTCAGAAGTGAATAACCCCTCGTTTTTTCCAAGAAGCGTTGAAATCTCACCAAAAACATCTACGATGCAAAAACTTTGTCAAGTTAAATTAAATGATGTTGTGAAATCAAATTTGCCCAAGTAAATTACAAAAATAATAATTAAAACTCATTGATTACGAGTATTAGAATCAGGAATTTCTAAATGTTTAGCATTTAAATTAGAGAAGAAAGGTAGAAAATATAGAATCCCGCTACGTTCTTATAATTTAAAAATGTTGCTATAAATATATTTTCTAAATTTGCTTCTAAAATTAAAATCCTAAAATAACATCTAAAATATCTGTGCTCGATAATATATTTACCTCGCGCTACGTCCTCAGCTAGGAAATCTCTTATTTTCAAAAAAATTCTTAAATTTATTTTGATTGAATATTAGTCAAAAATTAATTTAATTAAGCTTATATGTATACTTGAACCTGGTACTTATGCACATATCTTGCGTAATATTAGGAAATGGTTCACTCGGCCCTAACTGTTTACATTTGGAGGTTTTGGAAATAGTTTCATGGTCAGTTTTGCAGGCCAAGCCTGAATTATATTTTTCATCCAGATTCCAGTGCATTTATATAGTACTCCCAATAGATTATACAATCACAAAAACTTAAATTTTCCATTTGTCAATCGAATTTTCAAGATTTACAAGAAAAACAATGAAATAATATACTATGGAAAAATGGAAAAAATAGATATTGCAAGTCTTTTTAAAAGAAAGAATTTTCTGTTTAAGCTTTTCTTTACAACTCACATTGATTTTCTAAAAAATTTACTTTAATATTTTTCAAGCGCATTTTCGATTTTCGAAAGAAAAACCTGGAGTTGTATAAGAAACATATTTATTCCAATTTTGTAAGTCTTCATAAAAGCAATGATTTTACTTTTTCACTCTTTATCGCGTGTAGATTATGTTCAAGTAAACTATTTTCTTTTCAACCAATTTTTCGTGTCTCAGATAGTTTTTCTGGATAATGGAATTTCTTATTTTAAATATCAATTCTTCACGATTAAAACAAAACTCTAAATCGTATCAAATAATGATATCATATGTTGACAAATATTTTAGGGATGAATAATTTTTGTTTTTAACGTGTTTTTCGTATCTCATATCATTTAGTACAAAGTTTGAATTTTCGATTTTCTATAAGAATTTTCGTAGATATACCCAAAGACGTTAGTCAAATAAAATAAAATAATTTATAATGATGAAATTACAAAATTTCATGTATTTTTAATTATTCACTTATTGCAAAACAAATTTTGTTTATTTATATCAGTCTTTTTTTACATCCGGAATTTTTTAACCTTTTCTGAATTGTTGATTTTGTATTTAAATGATATGCTTAAAATTTGTCTGAAGAGGTGTAAATTGGTGATATTGTGCGTAAATCAAGATTGATAATTTATTCAAGGTTGAAATTTTTTTCATTTAATAGAAATAATAGTTATATGAGCGAAATTTTGTATATGTATATTTCTTATATTACAACAAACTAATATTGAAAAACTAAAGGAAAGAAGATTTTTTCAGTTAATTTTTATAGACCTTAAATTTTATAATTTACATGATTTGATTCTTATATAAATCTTGAATATAAATGGTTGGTATGGTCTGAATATAACTACTATTAAATATTGGTTGCAATGGCAAACAAAAAATATATAGTAGTATACATACAAGGGTATATTAACTATTATTAATAACAAAAGCAATAATAATAATAATAATTGAGAATTTTAAATATAATTTTCAATAATGATAATAATAATTGAGAATTTCAAATATAATTTTTAATAATAAATAATCAAATATTTTCAAATAGTTATGAAAAATTAGACAAAGTCATAATGGAAAATTGACTATTTCACTAATACTTGAGAATGGAATGATGACATAACTGGGATAAATATATCGACTCAATCATAATTGACAGATTATTCTTATTTTTAACAAATAAAAATATAACCAGACATACCTGAATTTTGAGAAGTTTGTTGAAAAATGTAGGAAAAAAATACATTTTTGCTGTCTTATTGCAGCAAAAATTTACATTTAATCAATCAAAACTGTCCTAAACAATTTAAAACAAAATTGAATTGTGCGTACTATTGTTTTATCAAATAAGTGCAAAACAATAAAATATAAGAACATTATTGTTGAAACATATAATAATTGTTCAAATAATTAATATCCTAAGTAAAAATACATAAAGTTTGTAAATTTTTCTATTAAAAATTATTTTAAAATCTTCATCCTCGCTTAGAGTGTGGGTTTTGGATCATTCTATGAGAGTGTGTGGATGATGTTTATAAATTAAAAATCAATACATAAATACGTCACATTTGGGAAAGTAATTTTAAGAGTTTCCTGTAATTTTCACCCTTTTCATTGGAAATTACGCCTTCCAGTCTCATATGGAGGTTTTTCCCATGTTACTCTTCATGGAAAATAGAAAAGGTGGTCGGCACCCTCTAATCTCTGTAGGTTTAAAACAATCGAATTTATGTTCTTGGCATCTTTACAAAATTAAATATTCTTGTAAACAAAATTCAAAAGTTCCTATTTTAACTACTCTGCTGTTCGCCCTATACTATCCCTTTTCAAGAATGAAGAATTGCACTACAAAACAAGGTAAAAAACAAAATGGGAAATGCTCAAAAGAGCAGAAAAACATTCTGTAAAACCGAAATCACTATTTGAAAATGAAAAAAGTCGGCTATTGAGCCACAGTGGTGCAGAATTCAGGCCAAAATGGTTTGATTTAAAACATGCATCCAGTTTTAAAAAAATGGGTGTGGAATTTGGCAATTTGAGATTGACAAATACCAAAAATCTCTGATGTATTGGAAAGGTAAATGAAAATAAAAAAGGTTCCAAAAAATGATTTAATTCCGAGCAAATAAGAATTGAAAATCGTGATTAGACATTAAAAGAGACATTATTTGTCTAAGAATCCGAAAGAAAAGAAAAAAAAAATTTTTTCATTGAGTGTTATTGATTTCAAGAAATAGAAATGATAAAAGGTTTTAAAAAAATTATAACTTTAAGCAAAAATTGATGCATCCTTGACTGCAGATTACGATAAGAAATTCAATTTTAAGTTTGATATTCAAATAAAAGCTGTCTTCCGAGATATACCGATACTGAAAGAGAAAAAAAAGTTTAATCTAAAAAGAAATAGTCTAAGTGTGGGTATTACTGCGTAAAAAATCAAGACGACATTTGAAAATAAAAAACAAGTGTTTCAATTAGACATTCGTTACACATTAATTCGTGAATCAATATTTGGCATTCAATCAATATAATTTAGTCGTAAAACGCTGAAAATAAATCAGATTAGCGTGAAAAAGTCGAATCTAAAAAAAAAGTTCAATGCGGGTATTACTGCGGGTTTGCTTGATTTACTGCGCGCCAATTACTGCGGTAATCCAATCACTGCGCTGATAATATTACGATTTTATTCTAAGTGAAGTTGTAGATATTTGGGGAAATTTGAGTTGTGCTTACTTATTAATTTATTACAATTTTTTTTAAATTACAATATCGCAACATTAGAGACACACTGCGACTTTGCCAGGCATTATCACTGGCATCTAAGAAAGATTAGTTTCAAGGTTATGATATAGCGTCTGAAAAACCACAGTAATCTATTCATCAAGGCATTGCCTTGATGTGTGCCAAATATTGCTTTGATAAAAAAGATATTGAATAAATTAGTTAAAACCGTAGATACTTGAGTTGATTCATTGCTGACGAGTATAAATAAATCACATAATAATTTAACAAATTGCTTTGAAGCATTATAAATCATGCTTATAATTCTAAATCATTATTTCTATTTAAAACTGCAGTTAATAGAGCACCCTCAGTAATACCCACACCTACCCTAATAGTCATGTTAACAGGTTCCAAAAAATCTATTTCTACGTTAAAATTATAACTAAATTGCTACTAAAATTTTTATTACATTTTTTAATAACAATTTCATAACAAAATTTTATATCGAAAATATTCTTTTATCACATTAAATTTTTTTAAACCATTTATTATGCAAATTACCCATTCTTGATTCAAATGTTGATTATCTAGTTCAAAACTCCAGCCCTTGAAATATGCCATTTAATTACATAGAATTGTCATGTTGAATAGCCAAAAGTTTTTAAATTGAAAACGTTTAAACTACGGATATTCAAAGCAGATACTTTAAACACGAAGATGTTGTTTCTAAAAAGATAAAATTTCAATGCTTCCAGTCGTTATAACATCGAATCTATTTAAATTCGTTTGCTTCAGAATTTAAGTTGCATTTCGTTGCAAAACTCAAATCTTTGAAAAGATAGTGTTTATAAGATTCTCAGAATCAAAATAATATTACTGATGATATAATTAGAAATTAAAAATTTTATTTTAAATAAAAAAATGTTAAGACTCTTGAAAAACATTTATGTAAAAAATGATTTTGCAATCGAATTTGTCGCTACTATTGCTTTCTACCAATTTCGTAAAAATAGTTTAATTTTATTTAATGATGGCTTATTTATTTCCAGAAAACATTCTCTACAACCCTATTTTTTCAATTTTGATCGTACATTTTTCTGTTGCGCAAATTATGTAAACATTTTTTAAAAGAAACTACTTTTAAAGCAAATGACTATATTTGAATATTATTTTTTAATGGGAAACTGTAGAGTTGCAAGGAATTTATACCTAAACAAAAGTCATGATTAATTAGAATTGAACCGTTTTTTTATGGTTAAAGGCGATATTACGAAAAAATTATATCACAAAAACTATTTTTTAATCAATTATCTTTAAACTTTATTCACAAAAAGGAATGTTTTTCTTTCATAATACTTCAATGTTTTTTTTAATGTTGCATGAAAACCTTATTTTTTCTGAATTATAATTCCCAAAATCGTTAAATTAATCTAATATTGGATTTCGCATTAGATAAATACATAAAAGTCTTTTTTGCTGTATTATTCTGATAAAACGATATCTAGTAAAATTAATGTTTATTCTCACCTGCGAAAAACAATAAAATATTATATTCAAAATCACCGTTTTATGAATCTATGACGCCCCCCCCCCCCTCAACAAAAGGGAGCGTTAGGTAAACCCTTTACCGCACCGTTGAGCTATCGGCAGATAATTAGATCTGAATGCCACCACATAGTCAGATACTTAGTTCCACAAATTCCACTGAACAACGCACAATGTATTTAATTGTTTAACTGTAAACATCTATACATATATACAATTAAACGTTTGTCATAAGGACAACCGCAGGATTTCGCCGGGAGCGTGTGCTAATTTGAAAAACTGCACCCAATCCCAGCGAATTTCAGCAATAATTATGTCTCACGACCGTGAGATGGGTGGTTACAGTCTGTAACGAAATCAATACGACAATCCGTCAAAAGTCTCGTGCATCCTGAGGACATGGAGCGACCCAAGGTCAATTGCTTTTTGCATTTTTCTCGCAAGTGTTTTAGCAGATTGTTGACAAGCGGGGTGTGCATTGCACACTCTGCAGCTATCATCGGAAAAGTCTTGGCTCAAAATGCGGCGACGGTATGTTAAGATGAAAATGACACTGTCTTGACATGCCAGCACAACATGGCCTGATCCTCCACATTTCTGTGGAAGATCCGTGCATCCTCTTATCGAGGAGCTGTTCACGGAAGTTTTTCTCTTGTGCTTTCTTCATCCGGGCTTTCAGCAGTGAGTACTCGAGATAGATAAGATTTGATGCATTTTTCACCCTAATACTGAAGTTAAGCCCGATTGTTTCAGCAGCCTCCTCAGCTGCTTTCTACAGAAACGCTTCTTTGCCCACTTTTTCGTGCTTCCTGACCATTTTAAGAAGAGGTTCTCTTACATTTGCGACTCTATGTGCTGTACCCAGAATAATCTTGTTGTGAAGACATTTAAGAATTAATATTCCGCGGCCACCTTGACGGCATGAGATGTAGAGTCGCAAAACAGACGACTTAAGATGCGCACTTTTGTTTATCTTCATAACCTTTCGTGACCCGATATCAAAGGACCTGAGATCGTTCTACGTCCATGGAACCACTCAAAATGAATAGAATATAACCGGGACGGCAAGCATGTTCGTTGCAAATACTTTGTTCCTCGCCGACAGTTCGGAAGACCAAATCTCCAGGATGATACGTTTGTATCTGCTTCGGAGAGTATCCTTTATAGATGTCACATCCTGATTGCGGCTCTGTGGCACACCCAGGTATGTAGAAGTTTCTCCAGCGCAAATGTATCGTATAACGCTTCTATCGACGAGCTCAGGGTCTTCAGGGATGACATTAAGTTTTCCTTGCTTCAAATAAACCTTGGCACATTTGTCTAACCCAATTTCCATTCCCATTTCTCTAGTATATCGTTCGAAAATCCCTAGAGCTAGATGCAGTTGCTCTTTGTTTTTAGCATGTATCTTCAGATCGTCCGTGTAAAATACATGAGTCACCTTGTACTTTCGATCTGCACGTTTTCCGCAAAAGTACCCGTCGGAACGGCGAAGTGCGAAAGATAGTGGCAATAATGTAAGGCAAAAGAGGAGTGGGCTCATGGTGTCGCCCTGAAAGACACCTCTCTGGAAGATGACCTTGTTGGTTATCACACGACTTTTCCCATATGAGATAGTAAATCTGGTTTTCCAAAGCGGCATTTATCTCTCTATGCATCTCACGATTTGCGGATGAGCCTTTAAGCTTTCCAAAATACAGATCATAAGTCTATGGGAGGTTGAATCGAAAGCTCTCCGGTAATCAATCCAGGCCATCGGTAGGTCACGCTGGTAGGATGCTGCATCTTTGCAGACACATGTATCGATAAGCAGGTTCTCCCGACATCCTGCTACGACTTTCTTTAAGTCGCGTTGTTCATACATTTCTTGCTACACAGATTCAGTGGCCCGAACAATCCTATCATTTAGGATAGCTGTGAATATCTTATACTGTGTGTGCAGACAAGTGATTGGCCTGTAATTCTTCGGGTCAGCTAAGTTGCCTATTTTCGGCAGGAGTATTGTGCGCCCTTCCACCAAAAACTCCGGGATAACTCCGGGATTGGCTCTTCCGACTTTAAATATAAGGTGAAAATACGGGCCAAAAGCTGATGGGTTGAAGGAAACTAATTCTACTGGAAGGTCTTGATACCATCTGGTTCCTGAGCGAAATATTTCTTCATACATCTTAAAACTTTTTTACCTTCTCGGTAGTGATGGGTGGGCATTCTTCATCAGGTGTTATGAGGTCATCACACAGCTTCTTGAAGCTATTTATGTTTTCTGAGTCTTCGTCCAATCCATGAGGCACTTCAGAGACTGCTCTCCAAAATACTTCCACCTCCTCTGGTTTGGGCCTGTGGTCGACAGTAACTAGAGGGTCTTGGAAGAGTCGACATGGGTCAGAGAAAAACTGTTGATTTTCACTGACCGACCTCTCTCTCCGCTCTAGACTTCTCTTAACGCCAGATAGTATCCGTATTCTCTCAACAATATACTGCCTGATGGTCAGCAGATTTGACTTTTTAAGTGTGTGATAACGGTTCCGAAGTTCACGCGCGAACTTTCGAACCTTGGCGGTAAAATTCCTGCATCGGTCAAAGCTCTCGCTGCATTATACATACAACAATTGATATTCCAGAGCTCGGATTCTTCAGAAAAATGTCCACGAAGCTCGTCATCCATTTCAGCCAAATCTTGAGGCTTGAGAAAAACCTGGCTGTTGATATTTCTCCGGGTCACAAAGCATCGCTCTTTTTCTATCGGAAATGGAATCATGGAAACACCCAGAAAGCAAAGCGGTTATATGTTTTGAAGGTCGCTGAGTCCAAATTTAAAGATCATTTGACTGAGCGACGTCGCATTCCATTCATATCCTTGAAAAAAAATGAATTTAGACACCGCAAACTGTCCCTGACACACCTTCACGCCTACCTGCAAGGCAGCGCGCCTTCGCTGGCTTTGTTACCTCAACAAATCTGAGAACGAATCATTCTGCACATCCCCTTTTGGGGCAGTTGTCATCGTCACAGTATCTTTCAAGGCACCAGGATCATGTGCTACAGACTGATAGCCATGCTCAAGGAATGACTAACAAGTTCTATCAAACAGACGCTGGATACAAACAATTTATTTCAAGAGCAGTTTCCAGTGTTTTAATTTTGCTCGGTTTATGAATGGAATGCGATCGCGCCAAATCAAATAACCTTTAAATTTGCAAACAGCGACCCTGAAAACATATAACCGCTTTGCTTTCTGGGTGTTTCCATGAATATTCCTACTTTCATCATTTTTTTAGGTTAGAAACGAAATGCTACCTGACCGAGTTAAACCCACCCCGGATTGGGATTTCGCGACCCCAAAAACTTATAGAAATGTTTATCTCGTCGATGATTACAAATGTGGAGTGAAAATTGCCAAATTCAAAATAGTGGATCCAATATAACGGACAAAATTGTAAAATAGGTCCCATTGCTTAAGGATAAGTTTTCGCAGGTTTTTGAAGAGCAGATTACTAATCTTCAGTAGAAATTCCAATATTTAAGATGGCATATCAAATGACCCCGGCATAAATATTATATAATTATAGTTTATATATAGTGTGAAGTATTATATATAATCTTCGTTTGTTTCATACATTTTTTATATAAAACAAATGAATATTATACATAAAACTTCACACTATGCATAAACTATATCGAGGCGTCCTAACGATAGGGTGCCAACGCACGCGACACGACTTGACGGTACTTAACCAGAAATAAAAACAATAAAGAACTAACCGAGAAGTTAGCGCTAGAAAGTCTTGCTCACGTAATTGACCAAGATGAGGCTTGAAATTAGTCAAAACTAAAAGGTGCTCGCTCGCTTCATCAAATCATGAAAATTCTATCTCGGGCGAGCAAAGCATGAAGGTTGCCGCTTCTCGAGTTTAGTTTATAAGCGAGAAGTGGCACCTTCATGCTTTGCTTGGCCGAGATAGCACTTTAATGTTTTGATGGAGCGAGCGAGCATCTTTTAGTTTTGGCCAACTTCTAGCTTCATCTTGTTCAATTCCGCGATCTAAAACTTTCTAGTGCTCACTTCTTGGTTAGCTTTTTATTGTTTCTATTTTTGGTTAAGTATCATCTAGTCGATCGCGCGCGTTGGCATCCTATCGTTAGGACGCCTCGATATATGATTTTTCCGCCTGTGATGACATCAAAAAATCAAAAAATTGGTTCCGTGGCTTTAAAATGTATTTTTAAGATTTTTTTGTGATGAAATGTATTTTTAAGATTTTTTTGTGATGTAATATGGTGGATTAAAAATTAATCATAAAGTTTCTGGCCTAAAAATGGGATTTCTGCGGGTTTTGGGTCGCTGATTATAAATCTAAAGTCAAAGTTCCAAAATTCTAAATTGCGGATCCGATATGGTGGACAGAAAGTTAAAAATCAAGTTGCATGTCTTAAAAATAGGATTTCGGCTATTTTTTGGGTCACTGATTATAAATCTGAAGTCAAAATTCCCAATTAAAAGTCACGGATCCAATATGGCTGTAAACATTTTTTAAATTGGTTCAGTGGCTTCAAAATGTGTCCTCTGGAGCTTTTTGCGTCCCTGATTAAGAAATTAAAGTCAAATTTTGAAATTTAAAAATTCAAACTGGCGGATGGTTAACAGAAAGCTAAAAATAAGGCTCCGTTACTTGAAAATAGATTTTTCGCGGTTTTATTGGTCGCTAATTACGAATCTGAAGTTAAAATTCCAAAATTCAAAATGGCACATCCAATATGGCAACCAAAAAATTAAGAAATTGGTTCCGTGGATATAAAATAGGTCATCAGGAGTTTTCTGGTCCACTCATTAAGAATTTAAAGTCAAACTTTAAAAATTAAAAAAAATGTTAATGGTGAATCCAATATGTCGGACGCAAAATTAAAAATCAATTCCCGCGGCTTCAAACTTATATTTCGAGTTTTATTTTTGGGTCGCTGCTTACGAATTTGATTGAATTTTTTTGAAATTTTAAAAATAAAAATTGGGAATCCATTATGGCAGACCGAGAACTAAAAATCAAGTCCCGTGACTTCAAAATTATATTTCGGCGATTTTTTTATTGCTGATTACGAATCTGAAGTCAGAATTAAAAAATTTTAAATAACGAATTGAATGTCGTAGCCAAAAATGTAAAAAATTATTCCTTGGTTTCAAAATGGGTCCTTAGGGGACCTAACGTGGCATACAAAAAATGAAGAAATAAGTTACGTAGCTTAAAAATGGATTTAGTGAGTTTTCTTATATGGCTGACTTCAAATATCAAGTCAAAATTCGAAATAGCTGATTTAATATGTCGGGAAGTAAAATTCTTAAAAAATAAGCACAAATAGATACATCCATTATGAATAAATACAGCTATTGTAAAGGTATCTGTGGTACTTCGCAGTGGCATTTCTGATTGTATTTAGTTTCATGTAATTAGTATCAATGTGCTTTTCTTGGCCACTAGGCCTTAAAATAAACCAATTAATATGTACCGCATATTATGACTGCTTTATCAATTTAATTAATTATCGGTTTGCAAATAAATTAAATTATATATTGCCTTAATGCTAAAATAGAGATAAAAATTCAATTCAAAGGCAAAATTGGAATCCATTGAGAGATTAACATATTAACACAAACCAAAATATGTCCACCGCAAATGTTGCTTGCAGTCATCTATTAAAATAAACGTCACCAAACTCTCTTTATTTCCTATTGCAATATTCGTTAATTAATTTAGAATGTTAAATGATA
>NC_046658.1:115060188-115065303 GCF_010883055.1 Belonocnema kinseyi | reverse complement strand
ACGATGTGATAAGGAATTTTAGAAAACTATAATAGCCAAAAAAATTTTATTGCAATAAACAAATCAAAATAAGAGAAGTCCTGTAAACTATTTTTATTTCAAAATATAATCGCTTTCAGCTTAAAGCTTAACTCGCTTGTAGAGAATTTATCCTTTTTGCTTAAAATCTTAGCGCTTTCGTTCAAAATTGGTCTTTTTGATGTGAATATGCATACTTTAAAATTGCAGATTTAACTCTTTTGTCGAAAATTCGCCTTTCTGGCTTTATAATTCTTTTTTTTTTTAATTCGCCTTTTAAATTGCAAAATTTGGATTGCAAATTCTATTATTTTCGTAGGAAATTATAATATTTGATTAAAAAATATGTTTTTTTAAATTGATGTTGGCCAGATGTAAATTAAACTCTTTTGCAAAATATTCTGCGTTCTTTCTCTCTTAACTTTTCATTAGAATGTTATCTCTTTTATTAAATTCAATTATTTTTGACTGCAAATTTAAATCTTATTTTGACTGTAATATCAACTATTATAATTTTTGCTGAACAACTATTTTTTGTTGATAATTCAACCACTTGGTTGGCTAAAATTCTTTTTCTTTAAGATTTATCATTTTATGTAACTAATTCGTTGCATATTTATTTTGATTTTTTTTTTATAATTCAACTGTTTTGTAGAAATTTTAATTATTTTTTTTTTGTTGAATATTTGACTGTTTTATTGAACATTCGTTGTTTTGGATATAAACTCTAAAAGTTCTTCTATAAAATTTGTCATTTTGACTTGAAAATTCAAAAGTTTGTATAGAAATGAAACTGTTTTTTATTAAAATTTAATCTTTCTTGTTTAAAAACTTGAAAATGTCGTCGAAAATTTATCTTTGTATTTCGAAAATTCAATAATGTGGTTAAAAATTCAAATAATCTGTTGGAAATTTCATTATTTTTGTTGAAAAGTAATCGTTTTTTTTAATTCAACCGCTTTATTGAAAATTGATCTTTTTGGATAAAAATTCATTTTTGGATTGCAAATTACATTTTTCTGCAGCAAATTTCTTGGTTAAAAATTTGACCATGTGGTCGAAAATGTATCTTTTTATTTCGAAAATTAATCTGGTTGAAAATTCAACTATTTTATTGGAAATTTCATTATTTTTGTTAAAGACTAATCTTTTTTTAATTTAACTATTTCAACTATTTAACTATTTGGTTACAAATTTGTCTATTTTTCGTAAATGTTCAACTTTTTTCTTGTAAATACAACTGTTTGGTCTAAACTTAATTTGGTGTTATATTGCAAATTCGTTCTTTCGTGTTGAAAAGTCAACTGTTTTTAAAAAAGTGCGTTTTTTTAGCTTGAAAATAAAACTATTTCCTTGAAAATTTATCTCTTTTGGTAAAAAGTTTAACTTTTTTGTTGGGAAATCATATTCCTTGGTTAAAAATTTAACTAATATGTACAAAAAATTCATTGTGAAAAAATGGAATATACAACAAAATAGTTTCAATTTAAATATATTAGGACTTGAAGCCTTAGGTCATTTAATTTATGTACCTAACTTATTTAAAACTTGTTTATTCTTTCATTTTTTCTTAGTTATGTGAACTTAAAGTACAATAAGAATGAAAAAAAAAAACAAACATTAGTATTAGCGCGGTGAATCTGAACAAAGAAAGATTTAGGATATTAAGCCATTTCGCGCGCAGATAGCACTCAGATGGGTGAACATCTGCCACATACGACCAGATTTTGTATTCGTTTTTTTTTTACTGGTAGGTTTGACGAGTTTGATGATTGTGTACATTCGATGAGCTTGATCGAATATCGACTTTCAAACTAGACTATCTGAAAGCCGGCTGAACTAGGAAGGTGGTCTTTTGCAGTTTTCCACTCCCCTGGCTAAACAACCAGGCAAATGCTTCTCAGAAAGTCATAAACAGTCAGCTCACAGCAACAAGTTCTACCGCAGCGATTAAAAATGAAAATAAAAATATTTTAATACAAAGAAACGTATATAGCATAATTTTTATGTTACTTCATCATTGAGAAAATTCATATGTGCCTCGAAAGAATATCCCAAGTAAATTTCTGTAAAGTTTCAAAATATTTCACAACTTGAACTTCACTTTCTATACAATTTGATAAAGTGCTTCCTCAAAATAGACTCTTTCGTAACATTACAAGAATAAAGACTTTTGACGGTTCTAATTTCCTCGTGTAATTCATTTCTTTAATATAGGTGTTCTGATTCTCGGACAAAAAGCTTGATCTTTTTCAGTAGAATCTTTTGACCAATCTGTGCGCTTAGCTTGGCAGTAAACCAAGAAGCAATCCATCACTGATCCCCTCGCAATGTCCTAATGTCAATTATACCCCTGTACCCTCAACCCTGAACGATCAACCCTCAGTCCTACGATTTTGTCCTCTAAGGCACATACTTAATTCAGCAAGGCTGTTCACCCTAATTCTTTCCCTTATCTTTAAATATTGGTCAGTAGTCACACTTGCTTATCTATTTAATTCTGTGTCAATTACTTTTATACAATAAAACCTTATTACAAAGCTCATTTTCTGGAACTTTTTTTAGTTATTATATATAATAATCTACAATTCATTTATTTTATAAAAATTAAAGGTTTCTGCTCGATTTTCAATTGTCTTTCTGTCTCGAGACTTTTAGGGGCCGTCCAAAAACTACGTTATGAATTTGAAGGGGGGTGCCAGTAACCTTACAAACATAGATTACACTTAGTACTTTTCCTGGTGATCAATTTAAAGAAAAAAATTTATTTTCTCCATTTTTTATTAAACATACCCTTCCCCTCTTTTTTCGTCTTCTCGTATAAAGGGAAACTAAATTAAGAGAAACCAACAAGAAAAATCAAATACTTTTGGTTGAAAAGTCTGCTATTATATTCTTTGTTCAAAATTAATTTCCTTGTTTAAAAATCTAACTATTAATTTTTATAAAATTTATCTTCTGGGTTAAAAAACTATCATTCGGGTTAAACTCTCTTTTTGAAAATTCATGTACTTATCCTATTTACCTATTTATTTTATCCTAATTACCTTATTTGCAGATAAAAATTTTTACTGCAAGATGTGTTGAAGGCTTTAAGACGAGATGTAAAAATGCAGTTTTAATTCTCGAATGTAACTACCAATTTATGTCCTATCTAGATGCAACTTCGCGAACGCAATGTGGATTATTGTTTCGTTTTTATTTCACTGCATTAAGCTTATCACTGGAGGGATTTTTATACTTGTCTGTGAGTATCTCAGTTCAGGAACAAACTCGCATTATCACATATTTTTTTACATTTCTCATGTAAATATCTGCTCGTTTCCTGAATTTCACAGGAGTTCTTCCAACGAGTAAAATAACCACAAAAGTTCTTTGACAAAAGCAAAACTTTCGGCTTTTTTTTATTAGCTTTTATTATCAGCAGATGGAAGATTACTTGTTGTTATGCGAAACAGCATTTCAAGTTTTCAGTGGATTTTCAACTTCATAGGCATTTCCTTCATTTTCTAATAAGATTAAAAGTAAATCATGTTCGTATTTTTACTATTGTTCATCGTGTTCTTCGACTAATTTTTATTAGTGATAAATTTGTACTTTTCATTTCTTTTGAGGAGCCATGTATAAATTAACCAATTATTTCACCTCTTAACCGAGTAGTACAATTTCTAACTGAAAAAGATAATTTCAAAAAATAAATACAATAGTTGATTTTCTGAATGCGAAACTATTTTTATTTATATCAGAAATAATTGAATTTGTCAAAGAGAGGCGTTTTTTTCGACAAAATTATTAAATCCTCAACCCAAACTGATTAATTTTCAACAAAACAGTTACATTTTTAACCAAAAAAATATCAACTGTTTTAAAAAAGAAATGATTTTTCAAACGTAAAAAAACTATTTTCGACCAAGATACATTTTCACTTAACAGAAAAAAGTCCTCCAAAATGTTGAATTGTGAAGCCAAAAAGACGAATGTACTAGAAAATAGGTTAATTTCTCACCAAAACTGAATTTCAAAAATGACGTACATTTCTAAGCAAATAATTAAATTTTCAACAAAACACGTAAATTTTCAACCTAATATGTACATTTTCAACCAAAAAGATTAATCTTGTACAAAACAAATAAATTTTCAACGAAATATATAATTTTTCAACAAAATTTTTTAATTTTTTAAATAAAAGAGATCAATCTTGAACCAACAATAAAACAGTTAAATTTCCAATTATAAAAAATATTTGGAAAAAAATTAATTTTTTATAAAACGCAAAAATTTTCTACCAAAATGTTGATATTTCAACAAAAAATGTGAACTTTCTACAAAAAATTCAATTTTCAACCGAAACGAATTTTTTTAGTCAAAAAAGAAAAGGAATAACAACATTTTGGATTTTTCAACAAAGAAATTAATTTTTGAACGAGATAATACTATTTTTAACAACAAAAAAATCAATTTTGAAAAAATGTAACAAAACTTCTCGATCAAGAATAATAAGGTTTTAATAAAAAATAGTTGAATTTTCTCATTGGGTTTTATTGACTCAGTGTGCATTAAATGCATTTATCGTGGCAAAAATCAGGTGTCTGGAAAAAGTTGTATATTATTTAAAAAATTGAAATTATATTATTAGTCATTTCTTTACTTTACTTAAAAAATAAAGTTAGTTTTTATTGCGCACTTTTAAAATAAATACTTATTGTTATTAAGACCATTTATTTTCCAAAACTTTATTCAGATTTGCGCATTTTTTAAATTTACATCGTTTATATTTTATTTGTATGCTTGTCCCGTATAAATTCATTAATGTTAATTGTTTAGTATATTTTTAATTATTTGATATAATATTAATAATATTAGCACTAGGCAATAATGGTACGAGGGTAGTTCAATAAGTCATTAGAATGAAGTATAAAACAATTTTTTTTGGGTAAATTTTTTTTTATTTTTCAACATAATCTCCTTGGAGCTCTATACACTTGGTCAATCGCCTTTCAGGTTTTTTTAATCCTTCAGAAAAGTGCGTTTTCGGAAGTTCCTCAAAATAAGCACTTACAGAGGCAATGACGTCTTCGTTGTCTGGAAATCTCTGTC
>NC_046658.1:115046893-115060088 GCF_010883055.1 Belonocnema kinseyi | reverse complement strand
AGTCGGGAGTGGTGCTGACTGAAAACAGATGATTTGGAGCGATTCGCGCGCCATCTGTTGGTCATTCTAAGGACTTATTGAACTACCCTCGTATTATCAGGTAAATAACTAGTAATATTAGATTTTATGCTTTCACGATGATTCATTTTGATAAAAAGAGATAATTCGGGTTTCATTCGTGTAAAAAACTGCGAATTGTTTGCCGACGTTTCGTGAACATTGCAGTTCACGGCTTCAGGGCTGACCTGAAACTGAGGTATCAGGTTATTTTGTTCTTAGGTATACTCTCTACGATGCCTGTGATTAGCCAGAGCGCCCCACCGTGGAGACTGGTCGAACTTGATTGGCCAATAAACTCTTTTTTAAAACATCCATTGTCCCTATTGATGTTATTAGGGTGTTTTAAGATTTCGATTGCTTCTCTATGTTATCTTGGAAATTTGTTTTGCGTTTTTGCAATGACTGTTGTTTCATCAAATAAAGTGTTATGTCCTGTATCGATATGATGTTCAGTTAGTGCTGATTGCGTGAAATGTTTTAGCCTGACTTCACTCTCATGTTCCTTAATACGCTGGCTCACCGCTCTCCCAGTTTCTCCTATATAGACTTTGCCACAAGAACAAGGGATTTTATATACTCCTGGATCACTGAGGCGTGGCTTTTTATCTTTGGGGTTATTTAGTAGTTGTCCTTTTTTCACAGGTGGTTTAAATATGGTTTGGATGTTGTGTTTGTTGAGAATTCTTCCTATTTGTTCTGTGACACCTTGGATGTAGGGTAGGATGGTGGTCATTTTTCTGTCTCTTTCTATCGCAGGTTCTGTTGACTTGTTTTTTTGAGAGTGTTTTCTTATTCCTTTATCAATTTCTTTGTTTGTGTAATCGTTCTGTATTAGGATTTGTTTAACGTTTTGCAATTCCTTTTGTGAGTTATCTTTATCTGTCATGGAAACAGCTCTCAAGGGAGTTTATGACCGATTGTTTTTGAGACGGGTGATGGTAGGAGGAGGCATGTAGTTATCTGTTTGTATGCGTGGGTTTTCTGTAAACTTCATGTCCTAATGTGCTATCAGATTTTTTGTAAACTAATACGTCCAAGAAAGGAAATTTTCCGTTTTGTTCTATTTCCATGGTGAACTAGATATTAGGGTGTAATTGATTGATAAAATCGAAAAACTTATTTAGTTCATCTCGTCTATGTCGCCAGATGACAAATGTGTCATCAACGTAACCGAACAAAAAAAGATGCAATAATGAAAAAAATAGAATCCAAAACTTTTTTGGACTTTCTTTTAGTCCAAGTTTCACTAAAATTCATTTCATAGTTCCAGAAATATAAAAAATTCCAAAAAATATGATGTCAAAATTCAATATGAGGTAACTCCATAATTTTCAAATTTTCCAAAAATCCCTAGACCACAGAATCTCTCTTATATAAAACTATAATTTGCAAAAAGTTTCATTAAAATCAAACGAACACTTGCAAATCCTAATATTTTTGACGCATACTTGTCCAAAATAAAAATGAAATAGAAAATCTGGAGCCTCAGTCAAATAAAGGTTCCACTCAAAACTGTTTTGCACTGAAAAATGTAGATAAATAAATATTAATTATCTCTAATGTTCGGCATGAATTATTTTTTACCTTTCATATTGGTATTTTTATTTTGTTTCAGACTCGAATTGATGATAACGAAAGAAAGCAATTTGTTCTAAACATATTATTTTCAAATTAGTAGTAAACACAACTTTTCACAAAGAAACTAAAGTGAACATCATGATTGATAATTGTTTTTTTTTATGTCAGTAAAATAAAGTCCATAGTAGAAATGTTTAAATTTCTCAGTGACAGGGTTTACGAACCCACAACAGAGTCATCTCATTAATCACGCACGGCAAAATGTTATAGTCACGTAACTAATTGATCTAAATCGCCCTCGATGTGTATATAAAAAGAACTCTGAAATGTAATTTATTTTTGATTTCACGTCTGGGAAATAACAAATTGGTCGGAATTAATCAGATTTTGCCTTATAAATATTAAACAG
Source organism: Belonocnema kinseyi (assembly GCF_010883055.1). Lineage (NCBI taxonomy): Eukaryota > Metazoa > Arthropoda > Insecta > Hymenoptera > Cynipidae > Belonocnema > Belonocnema kinseyi. The sequence goes on along the minus strand of NC_046658.1, from coordinate 115,058,041 downwards.
TTAGGTGGTAATGAAGCGTACATACGCACTTTGAATAAGAGGCTGTCCAGGAACTACATTATCAATTTTCAGCTATGTATTTTTACGCCCGCCGACACCCTTTGTTGACGAACGTATTCTTGGCCCCCTACCCCCACCCCGAAAAAAAAACGTTGCCTAAAATTATCTTAAAACTGGGGAAGTAGACTGAAATTTAACGTAATAGTTGAATTTTCAACGAAGAAAGATTTTCTACCGAAAAAGATAAATTTTCAAGAGCGACAAATTAATATTTTACTAAACAGTTGCATTAAAAACCAAATACTTGAACCTTTAAGCACGAGTAATGAATTCTGAAAAAAATAGTTGAATTTTTGAACAAGAAAATAGAAGTTTATCAGAATAGTTGAATTTGCAACCAACACAGATGCATTTTAAACCAAATGATGGAATTTCAAACAAAAAAATATTTTAATTCAACCAAATCCAGCTGAATATTCAACAACAAAATTTCTACCTAAAAAGATGACTTTACGACAGCAAATAATTAGTTTCTAATCAACCATTTGTATTAACAACAAAAGAATAGAACTTTCGGAAAACAGACTAATTTTTTAGTAGACAGTTGACTTTTCAATAAAAAATGTTAATTTTAAACCAAGAAAAATTACTTCACAAACATAAAATTTTTTTTTAATAGAAGAATAATTTTCAAGTAATTGAATCTAACAAAAAAAATTTTACAAAATAATTGAAATTTCAATCAATTAGATGAATTTTCGATCGACAAGATTAATTTTGAACCAAATAGATTAATTTAAACTAAAAAAGAAGCATTTTTGGGCATAAAATGAAATCGCTAAATTTTTATTTAAAAAAGTAATAATTTGCATTAACCAAAGAAACTTTCAACTAATTAACTTCAATTTAAAAAGACGAATATTTAATCAACTAGTTAAATCCTTAACCAAAATTATGAATTTTCAACCCACAAGATTATTTTTCTGATACTTGATTTTTAAATCAAATAGTTAAATTTTCTGCTTCCAAACGTTTAATTACTAACCGAAAATGGGATAGATAAATTTTTAGACACAAAAATGAATTTTCAACACAAAAAACGAAGTTTTAACCAAAAATTTACATTTTCTAACAATATCAATTTTCAATAAAATTGCTCAATTTTGAAGCCAAAAAGATAAATTACCATTAAAAAAGTTAAATTTCCAACACGACAATATGATTAATTGCAACAAAAAAGATAAATTTTTAACTGAAATAATAAATTTTCTATTAATTCAAAATAATTCTAAAAAGGGAGTTTAACTTAATAACAAGTTGTTCATTTTTCAACTAAAATAAAGAATTCGTATCGGCATATTCAGTAGTATATATTTTAACTTAAAGTAAAGCACAGTTGAATTTTTCCAAAAAATACAAATTTTTAACAAAAAAGATCAATTTTCGATTAAAAATATTAATTATTAAACAAGAATGGCATAGTTGCATTTTTAGCTAAAAAAAATTACAATTCTGAAAAAAGGATTTAGAAAAATAGTAAAATTTTCAACCACAGACAAATTTTCAACCAATAAAAAAATAAATTTTTTAAAAAGTGGTTAAACCAAGTAATATAATTTTTGGCCATAGAAAAATACTTTCACAAAATAGTTTCATTGTCAACGAAATAATAAATATCAAAAATTTTTTAATTATCTTGAAAACATGAAAGAAGCAGAATTCTTGAAAACTTGGTAGTTCCTTGAAAGAAAACTTGATATCCGTTAGTTTTTTTTGGTCTCTGATCATGAAACTAAAATTAAAATTAGGTACCAGTTTCAACATAATTCACTAATTATAATATTGAAAAAGAGACAGTAGATCGTCTAAAGAAGACATTTTTCTAAGATCAAAAATATTTTAAAGAAACTTATTAACAAAAATTTTCCTGGGTTTTGCCGAAGAAAGAATGTTGATAAGATTAGCGTCCAATGTTATTTTTTAAATTAACATTTGGTACAAAATTTGAATGTATATTTATAAAATATTAAAATAAAAATATTTCTCATCAGACCACCTGGTCATCGATTTTTTTGCAAACTAAAAATACGAAAAATGAGGTCAAAACACTTTTCAAAGAACTTAGATATCCTACAAATTCTAAAAAAAAAATAAATTCTCCATAAAAAATCTAAAACATAAAAATTTTATAATATGCAAATTTTAAAATTACGAAACAACGTTTTGAGAAAATAATTTGAAAAATTGGAAAATAACGTTTAATTGAAATTTTTAAAAATCATTATTTATTACCATGTAATTTAAAAATAATAATCCAAGTACATAAATTTTTCTAACCCAAAATAAAAATATAATCTTATTCGCTCATGTACCGTCAATCGCTTACCAAGCTTTCTCCCTTCGACCTCCAACTATTTTTCTGATAATAATTATCAATAATTGATGTTGTTTCAGAACGTCATATGCTTTTTTCTCACGCATTTCGTGACCATAAATATAATATTGTGCCATTACGCAGGTAGGGGAAAACTTCCGAATTGAAACATCGTGATCAGGGGGGGTGATATGTAACTTTTTCACTCTCACTTCCGATTTCACTTTTATGAAGTGCACATCGCTTGTTTTTTGCTTCAATTGCGGTGACAATTAAAATGTAAAAAAAGGACAATTCAAGTCAATGTCGTAAAAGTGAAAGTGAATTTCATAAGAGTTCGCAAATTTGTTAAAAATGGCCCTGTAACGGTACTTTCATATTTCAAACAATGTTTACCCTATTTCCCTAATTATCACTCAGAACATCCAGCATCCAACATTTCTTTCGTTTAAAAGTTCATTTTTTTGGCTGAAAAGTCTAATATTATATTGCTTATTTGAAAATCATATTGTTTAGTTAAAAGTTCTTTTTGCTTTCAAATTTAACTATTTTGTTTCAAATTCTTTCGTTGATTTAAAAGATTTACGATTTCAGTTGAAAATCGATTTCCTCGATAAAAAATTTAACTATTTTGTTGTGAATTCTTTTTTTTAGAATGAATTTTTTATACCAATCAGTTGAATTTTTAACCAAGAAATATCATTTCTCAACAAAGTAGTTGCAATTTCAAAAAAATAGTTGAATTTTCAACTTAATAAATGAATTTTTAACCTACAAAGATGAATTTTCAATCGAAAAGGATTAATTTTCAATAAAGTAATTCAATTGAAAATATTAGTTTTAATGTATAGAAAGGAATGTTCACCGATTTTAATTTAACGAATGAAAACGAATTTACAAGGAAATAGTTGAATCCTTAACCAAACTAAAGTATTTTCACCATTGAAGATTATTTTTTTATGGAAAAACATGAATTTTCAACAAAAGAGTTAAGAGTTAAATAATTGAATATTTTATAAAGCAACTGACTTTTTAAGCAAAATAGGTTAATCTCCAACAATAAATAATAAAGAATAAACTGTTGAATAGCGTGAATAAGCCGCGATATTACGTGAATTTCAAATTTTTCACTTATGTGGTTTTCTTTAGGGACCCATAAGAGTGGCATAAAGTCATTCACCCTCACAATTTATTATTGATTTTTCTCTCTGACGAATTATAAACAATAAACAGAAACAAGGAATTATTTATAACATATTATAGCGTTTGAATACACTGGAAATTGAATTTGTGTACGATTTTGGCGATGGCGTTGGACACAAAGCCAGGCATTCCGAACGTTAACATCAAGGCCGTCAGTACGATTTATGCTGAATTTGGGGGTATGACGAAATCTGATGCAACTAAGGCGCTGCGATTCCTACTCTCCTGTTATTTGTCACGCTTCACTTAGCAGCACCTTCCTTCTTAGCTCCGTGGCTCCCCTCATCCGGTAACCGCCGTGGGAGGCCCGGCAGAAAAGATAACTCCATATGATGTAAATTGTTGAAGTGGTTTTTCTTTAAACTCTTTCAACATAAAAAATAGTGAAAATACACTTAATAATTACATAACACTTCAGTAATCAGACAGAACATCACAAATCAATTCACGCACGTGTACGAACCACGACCTTCAAGACGAGCGTATGCCGCTAAACACTGCTATTATATGAGCGCATGCCGCAATACACTGCTAATATTGTCGAAATCTCAGTGTGAGTGGTAGAGCGAAGGATGCAGAAAAAGAGAGCAAGTGAGAGAGAGGAGGTAGGGAGAGAATTGAATGAAGCGAAGGGGTGATGGAGAGGGAGAGGGATTGCAAGAGTCAAGTCATTGGGAGAAGCCAAGGAGAAGTAGAGGAGAGGAAGCGTTACTCCGAAAGTGTTTCCCAGTTTTGCGAGTTCGCACCGTGCCATAAGAAGTTATAAATTAAAAAAATTAACTTTTTCCCATCTTAAATCAATGGGAATCTTCATGGTTTTTACTCCACCAGTGAATATTATCCGATTTGACTCAAGTTCGAAGAAAGTCACTTTTTTAGGAATTCAAACCAAACTGGAGGGTGAGAGCAGAGAAATGCTAAAAAAAATTCCACGAAGTGTAAATAAAAACCACTCTAGTGTAGACTTTCGATTACACGCGACGTATAGAGCCCTTTTACGATGTGTATTTACGTCATATAGGTGGTCAATATAAAAAAAAAATTAAATAAAAAACTGGAGTATGCTGTTACAATGCTAGGATATTTTTCAGTACATTGAGGTACTGATTTCGCAGATTAAAAATCAATGAAAGCGACTCCCACACAAGCGGTGAGCCATGCGTTCGCTTTCCGCTTTGTCATTTGTCTTCCAGATAAGTTGAAAAATGTAAGGGTCTGTCAAGACGTCGCGACGCTGATGTTCTAAGGGAGAATGTTCTATGATGAACCTTCAACAGAAATAGACGGATTGCCTCAGAGACCTTTCTAGCCACTCGATTTTGCAAAAAAAGGAAATATCTCTAACACACTCGAAGTCGCGACAAAAACTCCTAAGAATCTATTTTAGTACCTTTAACAACTCACTTGCTTAATTTTTTTCAGTTGAGTAATTATCGCTACCAGAAAAAAAAAGATAGGGATGGATAGAAATAAAAAGAAAATAATAGTGAAACACAAAGGGACATAAGAGATCAAAAATTGTATTACTGTCAATCTTATTGCCACAATTACTTCCCTACTAATCATGAACCTTTTCTTTCATTCTATACTTCCTACTTATGAGCGTTTTATTCATTTTCGTTGTATATTTTATTCCGTTAAAGAAACTATACCTTTATATCCTCTTTTATTTTAGACTATTTCTTCTTCTAATTATTTTATTATTATTGTTTGACTTCACTCTTTTTGTATTTTTTGTCTTTTCAATACAGTTTAGGCACTTTCTCCTAATACTATTGACAATAATAATATTTTTTTCATCGTTACATCTTCTTCCTATAATTATGTACTTTTTATTTTTATATTTCATCACATTTTATCTTCTCCCACTTCGCAATATGTACTTTTCTATCAATGGAAAAAATCTTATTTGTACAGCTTTAATTTGTTACACGTTAATTAAAACTTGTTCTTGCTAATAACTAGATTAAAGCTTACATTTTGACTTTGAACAAAAGCCTCGTTATGGAAACAAAACATTTTTCTTTTTCCGATCTATCTTCTCATTCATTACTCTTGACTGCTAAAACTTTATTTCCATTCTTCTACCTAATAATACCAATCTATTATAACCCTCTACATCCATTTGATCTATTTTTAACTCTTTTAAGTTCTCAACAAATCAGTTCTCGCTTCTCAATCTCTATTTATGCTCTTATTCTTTTTTCAATTTTTAAAGATTTTTGTCCCTTTTATCGTCGTTTTCTGTTCATACTCATGAATTCCTTTGCAAACACACTGAATTCCTTCGAACACCAATTTAACTCTTTGGAATTCAGATTGAATTCTCTTGAATTCTCTTGAAACCTTTGAATTAGTTGTATTCTTTGGAATTGTTTAACATGTTAACATGTTCAACAGTTACATTTTCAATCAGAAAAGATTCATTTTCTACCAAAAAATACAATATTTTAATTAATAAAACAGTTTTAATATCGATCAAATAGTTGAACTTTCTACGGAATTGTTCAATTTTCAACAAGAAGGTTGATTTTAAATCGAAACAGTTTAATTTATAAACAGAAAGAGGAGTTTTTACCAACAAAAATTAAATTTCTGCAAAAAGAGATTAATTTTTTCACCAAAGAGATGAATGTTGAAAAAATTGTGAAATTAGCTCCACAAAAAATTTCATAATCAAGAAAGAACAAAAATTTCAATCAAATTCTTGAATTTTTAAGCCAAAAAGGCATATTTAATCAAAAAGATTAATTTTCTACCAAAAAGACGGAACCAAATAGTTAAATTTTCAACCAAAGAAATAATTTTTAACCACAATGATGAATCTTGAGCTACAAAAAAAAGAATTTTTAAGAAATATTTTGACTTTGGACCAAATATTTGAATTTTCTACCAAATTGTTAAATTGTTTGTTAAATTATTGAATTTTCGATACAAAAATATGAATTTTCTACAGGCCTGTGTAATTTTCAATCAAAACGTCAATGTAAACAGTTTTTAATTTTAATTTTAATTTCTACAAAAAGAAATAAATTTTTGGACAAGATAATAAAAATTTTAACCAAAGAGATCAATTTTTAACCAAAAAATTAATAATAGGCTGATCAATCAAAACGATTGAACTTTAAACCAGAAATAGTTGGATTTTCTTAATGTATTTTGCATTTAAGTGAAAACACGAGAAAAAGGGGAGAGACTTTAAAGCCTGCAATAAATGACTGAATCTTGATCGTCATCACTGAAACTAAAATAGTAAAATTTAAGTTTAAAACAATTAGGTTTCAATAAAAAAAGAATGGTTTACAAAACTTGAAACCCGAAAATGTAAAATTTTAACCAAATACTTATATCTTCAACTAAAACAGATTAATTTTTAACGAAGCAATTACATTTTTAACCAAAAAATTACGTTTTAACCATGAAATACCAAATATTTGAATTTTCTGTCGCATTTTTTAATGTTAAAAAAAAAGGTTTCAAAGTTGTTTAATTAATTTTTTAAAAACTAAGAGTTATATCAAATAAGTAAAGAAACCTCTGGATTCGTCTCGGAAATATCTCGGTGTCTATTTTTTGTTTAAACAATTTGTTTAACAATTACGTCATTTGTTATTTTTCTGTTATTGTTATAAACAAAGTATGCATCGGATCGAAAAACCAAGTGCACCATTGCATTCCTCTCGAAAATATTTAGATGTGCATTTTTTTGTTTTTTCGTAAACCCATTTTTTAAACAATTCGAGTATTTGTTGTTCAATTAGACAACTTTAAAATCCATATCCACGGGCAAAGAACAAGAGAGCGTTGAACAACAAATTCGCTAATTGTTTAAAAAATGGGTTGACGAAAAAACAAAAAATGCACATCTAGATATTTTCGAAAGGAATGTAATGGTGCCCTTGGTTTTTCGATCCGATGCATACTTTGTTTATACCAATTGCAGAAAAATAACATATGGCGTAATTTTTCAACAAATTGTTTAAACCAAAAAAAATGCACACCGAGATATTTCCGAGACCAATCCAAAGGTGTTTTTACTTTTTTGATATGACTCTTAGCTTTTTTTTAATTAATTACACAACTTTGTAATCCATATCTGTGGAAAACTTCAACGTCGTGAATTAGAGACCAAAAATTTATGCGAAGAATTTTCAACCGAAAAGATTGAAAATTTAACCAAAGATTGTAGGATTTTTATATTGATTTCTAGCATATCAGTTCGCATTTAAATATCGAAAATTAGGTCAATGGAAAAAAGTTATCTATGCTTTTAAGAATTTAAATTATATTATCAGACATGCCTTATGAGATAAAAAACATTATATTTAAAGAAAAAAATTTACAATTTTGAAATTTAATTATCTTAAAGATAGTTTTTTTCTGATTGTCACTTTTCACCAATTAAAAAAATGGTTCAATATAAATAACTTATATTTCACTCTTTTTTTAGAAAAAGATTTCGAATACTTTTGAAATAATATTTTAATAATTTATCAATTGTCCCAAAAAATTAGGTTAATTATTCAGTGCGCACATCGTGATTTCGGACTACATATTTTTAAAATCAAACTACGCAAAGTGTGTCGGATCTAGCAACATTTTAGACCCTGAAAAAATTCTAAAATTGTAAATTTCTAAAACTAATCTAATTAAGGTTCCTCTCTTAGTTAATTACTATAGTTTATATTTCATACGAATGTGCGTTCCCAAAGTTTATAAAAGTTTAGTAAGATTTTTTTGGCAAAAAATCTCACGGCATCTTACATCAGGGTTGAAAATTTTAGAAAAATATCTGACCTTATTTGGGGATGACCCCTTCTTCGTTTATTCGCCTATTATTATATCCTAAATTTATTATTATTTAATTTATTTTAAATACTTATGTTTTTATAAGTTTAAAGGAATTGTTGCAACTTTAATTTTTGTTTAATTCTTTCTCCACCTGTTCATCATTCATCAATATTATGACATCAAAAGTTCTTCTGTCCACCTCGTACTGGTTTCCCCTATTATATGTATTGAGTAAAATGGAACATAACATAATCCTCTTATCCTTGGATTAGAATGAAGTAGATCGTATTCTATATCATTGAATGAAACGGGACTTTTTCCTTTGATCACAGCAGAAAACGGAAATCGTAATCGGACTATTTGTGTCTATTACTTGTTATATCTTATCGTTTATTTGTTAACCAAATCTCCCCAAGTCTCTATATTTAAAACGAGCATCAACTATAATTTTTATCATGCTCCAGCATTTAATTTCAATCTGAATTCTCACATTTTTGTAAGTTTGTGAGGATGGAAAAATACAATTTGTCACTGTTTAAAATGAAAAGTTTGTTTTGTCTAAACCAGCACTGTGTCAAGGAAAAGGGAATATTTGAAAATATTTGGTGAAGAGACGTAAAAATTTCGAGATTAAATCTCAAGGACGAATCCTTTGAGACTGAAATAATAGAAAATCGATTGTTCCAAGCACACAAATCGTAAAATTGGCCATAGAATATTTTAGTGATAACTCAAAAAAGAAAGAATGTCCTTGGCACATTCTTTCAATATTTCTGAGCGTGGGTGTTCACTCCCTTGATTAATTTCGAAGGTTATCAGTAAATAATGTCATAGCGGGATAGACAAATTTTCAATTGACTGATTATAATTTCGACGTATTGCCGAACATTTCTATTGATTTATGATGGCGAAGAAATTCTTTAATGTCACTGCAAATCGATACTACTTGATATAAGCGAAAGAACAAAAATATTTTTTATTTATTTATTTTTATTTTGGAGAAATCTTAAAGGTTTACCTATCTCTTCTTATTAAACAAAATTCTACTGATACAATCTTTTATACTATGAAAAGAGCTCTCTCATCGGACATAATTGTGATTGACAATGGATAAAATGAAGATCGAAAGACAGAGGCGAAGTTTTAGTATCAGAAGTTGAGGTGTCAAAAAGAAACTTTCAGACTAATGTGCACAATAAAAACTTTTTTTCTCTTACACATCTGCTTGGGCCCTAAATGTCTTATAAGTATGTTTCCACATTTGGATGGTTCCCCAAGTGATCGAAACTATCTTCATCATTCAATTGCTGTGGTTCAGAAAACTACATACATGTTTTTGCAATCAAAATTTATAACTACATTCTAATTTTTTAACGAAATCATAGAAAAATTTAGTGCTCTAATCCCTTTAATATAAATATAATTACAAAGACGGTAGCTCTAGAGAATCATGAAAAGCAAATAATTAAAAGTGTAGCAATTTTTTAATATCGCTTTTAAACTTTAATACCTAATAAAATTTTTTTTATCGCTCAGAAAAAAAATACAAATGAAATTTCCTCTTAAATTGAAGCTGAAGCGGATTTGCATTTTTTCAAAAAGAATCCTTTAATTGCAAAAATGATTCTTTTAAAACGATTTTCATCTAATTTTCCAGTAAAATAATTATATTTGTGTAAGAAAATATTTATGGAATTAAGATTAACATATTACCAAACTTGTTTGTTGTCTCAAAAAAGTTTTCAGTATTAAAAAATATTTTGGTTAAGTGGGTCAACCAAATTTATATTGAGACAAATACAGTTTAAGTGAGACGAAAAAATTTTCTTGCACAAAAAAATACTAACAAATCACTTTTCTGAGAAATTTTCACCATCTGTACATCAAGAACAATATTCTTTTCAAATAAATTCTGCATTTCTCTTTTCTTATAAATTCAGTTTTCAGAAATATATTTTGACATTTTAAATCTTAAATTTGAATTTGTTAGAGCCCGTTTACTAACAAATTTTAATATATCGCCTTAAAGCAACAAAAATTAAATTAAATTCTAATTGTACCGTAGAAAACCTTTACTGCGGGTATGGTGATTAATTTCGAATGTGTGGTCGTTTTTTAGTTTCGGGAAAACTGTGCAGAATTCATCATGAAAAATATTGCTTAAAAAATAATAATTTAGAAGCTAAAGCTACTAACTATAATCTTAATAAGCGAGTAATTAATTTTCTAAGTATACCAAACTCTCGATTTCAGTCAAGTGTCGGGGGTTGCCTTTAAATGACCTTGAACTGATTTCGGGGGGACAGAAACGTGAACAGTGAGGACCACCTGACTAGTTTCCAACCACTCTCGCCTTAATCCCCTAAGAAACTGCGCGCACCAGCGGTTCTAGGAAAGCCGAGAAAGGGGTGACTGAAAGCAAGAGTTCTTTATAAGTGAATTTGGAAAAAATGGTTAAAACAATTGACTTTTTGATGTAACGATATAACCTTGATTATACATAATAAACTAATTAACGCATGTACATCAGTCTTCACGAATACTGCTTCTTAAGTTTATATTTTTGCAATTAATGATCACATATAATAAAAAAAAATCGTTTTGAATTGTGAAATGTATGGTTATATTTTCCAGAAATTTAAAACATTTTTTTTATAGATTAAGGTTGGAAGGATAGGTTAAGAATTGGAAATCTACCTCAAAAGTATTCAATTTTTAATGCTTTTTCAGAATTATAAATGTGACAGGCTTCCAAATTAAACTTAGTATGAATAGTCAAA
>NC_046658.1:115032434-115046793 GCF_010883055.1 Belonocnema kinseyi | reverse complement strand
GAATTAATAATTTTGGATTTTTCATTCTTTACATTCTGTATATTCTTTTTCATTCTTTTAAATTGCTTGGAATAAATCTAAACTCCTTCAAATCCTTTTGAAATCTTTTAAATTCCTTGAAATCTTCGGAATTCTTCAGAATACTCTAATATATTAGAATTAATCTAAATTCTCTGAATCATCTAAGTTTCATAAATTCGTCTGAATTCCCTAAATTCAATACATATTTTGAAATCCTTGAATTTTCTTAAATTCATGGAATTCTCATATTCGCCTGAATTTCTCGAATTAATGAAAATTCCAAAATACCAAGGATTTCAAAATTACGCCATGAATTCAGGAAATTCGGAATATCAAAAGATTTTAGGGAATTCCGAGAAATTAAATATCTATGAGAATTCAAGAAAATCGAAGATCATCAGACATTTAGAGCATTCAAGGAATGCAGGAAATACAAAATATTCTAGGAATATTAAGAATTCAAAATATTTAAGATATTCAAGAAATTCATCATATTTAAGGTATTTGGGAAATCATAATATTGAAGCTATTTAACGAATATAAAGAAATTATTAAAGAAATCAGGGAATTCAGAATATTCAAGATATTTAGGGAATTCAAAGTATTCAAGGAAGTCGGGAATTCTGATTTTAGGGATTTCAAAGTATTAGGCAAATTTAAGAAATTCATTAAATCAAAAAACTCGAAAGAGTTAAGAGAAGAGTGCCAGTAAAGTGAATGACGCCTGAAACGAAAAATCTTGAATACTAATAGGCCTGACTAAAGAGCTGTACATGATGACTTTGTGAAGCTCTTCGCCAGGGGTGATTTCTAGAGAGAGTGATCAGCGAACAGGGTCGAAGCAGTGCTGTAGAATGAACTTGTTTTTTAAAGAAGCAACACGGGAATTCTACATTATTTTAAAACCCTATACACCCCCCCCCCCAACCCTGTCATCCAGACCCGTACGCTAAATTTCTTGATTCCCAATAGTATAATGAGGCTAGAACCGATTGAATCACGCTTTCTATGAAAGGGATTTGGATTTGAATTGGGATTTATTCAATTATTTAAATGTTGTAATTTAAAACTGTTTATTTTCATTTGTTTATTCAAGCAATTGTAGACCCTTCAACTGAAAATCAATGATTTAACGAATCTTTAGATTGAATTGTTTTTGCAACTACAAAATATAACTGCTTCAAAAAAAGATTATTCTATTTTTAATATTTTCAATGGAAATTTGATTGATTTAAAACGATTGCAGTTTTAAATAATTTAAAGTTGAAATTTTCAAATAGAAAGTTGATTGACGTCATTCAAAACTTTTAAAATTACAGTTTAGAAACATTTAATAAGGGAAAGGTCGTACAATTTATACAATACTAAACATCAATTTGACCTTGCAAAATAATAAACTGAGAAGGTTGAAGACTTCACTCATACTTGAAATTAAAACATAATAATTTAAAGTAAATTCTAGTATTTTAATTATTTTTACTGAAACTAACATTAGAATTCAAAAAGGCCAATAACTTCTTTTTTATTTCAAGCATTTGAAGAGAAGAAAAATCAAAAATTTATTAACTGAGAAAGAATTGAAGATTTAATAATCATACAAACTAAAACGTCAAATATCTCTGCGAACCAAATTCTTGCTGCCAACAAAAGCATTAGATGCGAATGAATTAAGATTAGTAATTTGTAGTGTCCTATACTAAAATTTTGAAAGGATCAAATACCAAGGGCATCCACCTTCTAAAGTAAGTTAATCAAAATTTATCATTATACTCTCTACATTTGCATAATTAAAATCGATTAGGTGGATAAATATTTTAGATTGTTTAACTATTGTTAAATCATCATTATGATATCAATTGTCCGTTATTGATAGAACAACAATATCAGAAACAAGAAATGAAAAAAGCATTACAACAAACCAAGTTCTTGCTACGAACAGAAACGATTTCGTATACGGTATTTTAGAAATGCATCCCACTTTTGAACTTTTGGAAGCACTTCTGAAAGTCACCTATCAGAATAGATAACAGCTGCTTGGTCGCAGTCTCTCATACTTACCCTACGTATTGAAATCGTCTTTATTTTATAGGATACTTCAATATATGTGGTATTGGAAAAGACTGCGTTTCTCCAGAAATTGCTGAATGATCTGCGATCAATAGGCCGGTGTATTGTCGTGGTTGCCAGTCCAAGTTTTTCCAAAAATCGAGCTCAAACTTACCGAAACAATACTTTTTGGAATTCCAAGCTCACTTTGCGTTGAAGTACGACCACTCTTAAATCACCTAAACTACTATTTAATTCCAGTGTCACTCATAGACTCATCACCATACACTTTCTGAATCATAAAAATGGTTTCCGACTACGAATAGCCAATATTTTGGCAAAATTTAATTTTGTATTAATCTTTGTACGGTGCATTTCGTCATACTGAAGAGTGGCGCGTACATGGCTAGGCGTTTACGCAACTGCGTACACTAGTCGACTTAATATTCGCTTGTCCATGTCACTCTAAACTCATGTCACACTAAATAATATATACCTTATTTTGAAAATAGCTAAACTAGTTACAAACTTAGAGAACACGGTCGGATACTTTCCGGACAAGCTTCGTACTGCGTTTATAATTTGTTTCCTGACCGCTTTCCTTTCTTTTACAATTTTGAAAAATACAGAAAACAGTCGAAAGTTACGTGCTTCTACAGTATTAATTTTCATGGGATACTGAGGCCAAATTCTTATCAATAATCTCAAGCGAAGTGAAATATTCTTTTTAAAATGAGATGCAGATGATGGTACTAGATTTAAAAAGCAGTTATCATATTTCTTGGCTGAGTGGCAGTAAAGTGATCGATATATACTCAGGAAGATATAAAGTTCTCTGAATTTCCATAAAAAGTACGCGTGAAAATGTACGTATCGTCACTTCAACAATGTTCAGAGCACTCTGCAGAAGAGAGAAAGCAAAGTTTTTTAAGCTCAGTGTGGTGGAGAATATCCTGTCGAGCACGATATCGATCAACCATTTCTAAGAAACGTGACGAAGCGAAAAACGTGATGTCGATAGCATCAGCGATTCGTGATTCTCCGTTGCACGACTCATATATATATACGAGATCCATATATATTGTGGGCTTCTAAAATTGACTTCCACCTTATATCCGTAATAAAATGCTTGCTTTTGTATACAGGAAAATTTCAATTATACTAAAAAGGCTTTGGGAGCTTTTAAAAATCTACGTGAGTCTATTTTAAACACTTTTCTACGGTACTTTTCTTCGTCACAGATCAGCAAACATAGCTCGAAACTCAGAAAAAAAATAGAAAACAATAGGGAAATAAAGTTCCAAAGTGTACACAAATGGACAGATAGAGTAAGAAGGTTGTTAATTAGAAAAGAGCACTTCCAGAAAAATTTAGTTAAATGGAATAAAAGAAAAGCTACCAATTAAAATTTAAGAAGATCAGCAGAATTTAAAATAGAAAATTAAATGATTAGAAAATTAAAATATTAAAAATAAAGGATTTCAAACCTGAAGAAATGAATTTTGACTCAAGGAAGATGATTTTTCAACCAAGTATTTTAATGTTCAAGAAAAACAGGACTTTTAAAAAAAATAGTACACTTTTCAGGTACGAAGATAAATTTTCAAACAAATTGTCAAAACGTTGAATTATAAGCTTAAAATCAAAAACAAGAAATCTGCATTTTTAAGCAAACAGTTCAATCTTCAAGCCTGAAAGAAAACATTTTTGGAAGACAATTGCATTTTCAAATGAAAGAAATTAATTCTCAATTAATAACTTTTTTACCAAAAAGGTGCATTTTCAGTGAATATTGATGAATTTTCTATTCAAAATAGAGGAATTTTCAATGAAGCGAACGAAGAAACGAATTCTCAACAAAATATTTGAATTCTACAATTAATGAGAGAAATTTTCTACTAATTGGTCGAATTCCTAAACAAAAAATATTCAATGAAGAACAGTATATTTTGATCCAAACAGTGGAATTTTCAAGCAAAAAAGTCCAATTTTTTAGATGGCAGCATGAATGTTCAATAAAACAGTTAAATTTACATCCAGGAAGATCACTTTTGGACAAAATAGTTTAATTTTTGACTAAAACTATAAATCTTCGAACCAAATGAACTTCGAACAGAGAATTCAAAATTTCAACTTAACAGTTTAAACTTTCAATACAAAAAAGATTGATTCTTAAACAAAAATTATTATAGTTAACATTTTAAACTAAAAATTTAAACCAAAAAGGTGCATTTTCAGTGAATATTGATGAATTTTCTATTCAAAATAGAGGAATTTTCAATGAAGCGAACGAAGGAACGAATTCTCAACAAAATATTTGAATTCTACAATTAATGAGAGAAATTTAACTTAACAGTTTAAACTTTCAATACAAAAAAGATTGATTCTTAAACAAAAATTATTATAGTTAACATTTTAAACTAAAAATTAGTTCAATTTAGAATCAAAGACAGACGCACTTATACATAGAAGATGAACCCTAAACGCAAAATTTAATAATTCATATTTTCATCAAAAATTCAAAAATTCGTAAAAATTTTAACTTTCCACCAAGTAGTTGAATTTTTCAGTAAAAATGGATTAATTCTCAATAAAAGATAATTGATATAAAAAAAATTTTAATATTAAAAAACAATAGAATTTAACCAAAAAATACGAATTTTTAACAAGATAGTTGAATTCACAACCAAAGTAGAATGATTTTCAAACAAATAATTACACATTGCAACTAAGAAAAATTTCTTGTTTGAAAGAGATTTTCTTTTAATTCTTCAATTTTTAAGCAAAAAGATGAATTCTATATAAATCAGCTGAATTTTCTGACTGAAAATAAAAATTTTCAACTAAAAAGTTAATTTTCCACCAAATAGTAGAATCTTCTACAAAAATAATACAAATTTTAACTTAAAAATGAGAATTTTCTGAAAAAAAGTTTAATTTTCAGCATTAATTTTAAATTAAAAATTAAATTCTTATGTATTTGCTTTAAAAAATATATGCTTTTTAGAAAAAAAATTTCAATAAAAACGTTTCATTTTGTATCCAAAGAGATGGATCAACATAGTAAAATTAATTTTAAACAAGTTATTTCAACTTCCAACCAATTAATTGAATTTTCAAAAAAGAATATTCATTTTGTACTAAAAACGACGAATTTATTACGAGGTACATACATTTTCAAACAAAATGTAGTTAAATTTTTGCTGAAAAAAAATAATTTCTAACTAAAGCAAAGACAAATTTTTCACAAAATATTTAAAGCTTAAAACAATCAAATAATGGTTTAACTATGTAGTTCAACTTCCAAACAACAGATTAAATTTTCAACCAAAAAAGATGAATTATTAATACAAAATTTAGTCGTTAAATTTCGAAATAAAAACCATCAATATTCAACCAAAAATGAATATGTTAAATTTTCAGTTGAGAAAATTAATTTTGAACAAAAAGAAATGAATTTCCAATTAAATAGTTAAATCTTCAACCAAATAGTAGAATTTATGAAGAAAAGGGATTAATCGTAAACCAAAAACATATCATTAGACTCTTCAATCAAAAAGGATTAAAAACTTTGAACGAAAAATAGTTAGACTTTCTTATTGGCTCCTTGTAAATCAGTTCGCAATCAAACGGAAGAATGAAAATAAATAAAAAGGGGTAATAAGGAGAAAAACGTGATGTCACATTCTACGTTAACACGCCAAAAAATCTGCCTCCCCTCCTTCTAGTCCTATATTCACCAGTTTCATTTATTCAAAAACCATAATCTAATTTAAAAATTTGAAACCATGAAATGTCAAATAAAGTTTGAAACAATATGACCCTCTTCATAGAATTCTATTCATAGAATGAAACAATTTCCTGCGAAATGCGAGGAACACAAAATCTAACTACGATTATATAGTGAAAAGCTACAACATTATGCACTCGGTGACTGGTAAGACAATTCAGGTTTTCTTTCTCTCCCTTTCAGCGAAAAGCTGAGAGATATTAATGGATTGAATGAGAAATGCAGCTGGAAGAGAGCGATTTTCCACATTAAAGAGAAGAAGAAAAGAGTTCCATTTCAAAAAATTCTTGGACAATTTCCGTCCTATGGAAATTTTTCTAGGTTCAGGTCGAACACAAATCTCAAAAAACATTAGAACTCTTCTGCACACATAACTACTTGAAAATACATTCATACACAGCAGCTTGGTTAACAAAAAAATAATTAAAGATCTTTTTAAATTCTCATTCATCAGAGTGTAATGTAATCGTCCAAATTTTCCAACTTTGGTTTTTAACGGATCTTTACGTTTCGGCACGCACAGAATCCGAAAATTATAACATTTTATCGGTGCCTGTATGTTTGTATGCCTGTCCGTCTGTCTGTATGTATGGTTACCTGAATGTTGTAGCCACACTAACTTTTTAAGGATTTGTCGAATCGAGTCAGCCTTTGATACACTTCTTAAGGTTCCCAAAATGAAGGTTGAGTTCGTTAAGCAGATATTTTAAACTAAAATTGAAAAATTTAGAGCATTTTAAAATTTGATTTTTTAATTTAAAAAATGTTCGTAAAAGTTTCGTACAGAACGGTAGAAAACTTGCAGAATATCCAAATAAAATTTTCCATTTCGATGAAAATTAGAAAAGTTATATACTTTTCAAAATTTTGAAAATGATCAGAAAAATAGAATGAAAATATTTTTCTGATACATTAGAAAATTTCATTTAAATTTGTCACTAGATATCAAATATATTTAGAAAGTATGTCAGTTAGATTTTTCGAATAGACAAAAATTCAAAAGTTAAAGCATTTTCAAAATTTCAATAACATTTTTTTATAAAATTTAGAACTTTTTCTCAAATTTTCTTGTACGCTGAAAAATGAGTTGCAAATTATCCTTATGACACTTTTAAATTCGATTAAATTTCAAAAGGTTATATGCTTTTCAACAGTGTGAAAATTTAAAAGAAAAGGAAAAAAAATTTTAATGAGTTAAGAAATATCAATCCAAATTTCTACTAGATATAAAATATATGTATTTCGAAAATATTCTTATGAAATTTCTTAATTAGACAAAAGTTTCAAAAGTTGGATCATTTTCAAAAATATGCAATGTTCGTTTTCAAGAGATCCGTAAGTTTAAAGTATTGTTTTTAGTAGATTTGAACAAGACTCACAAATTATCTTGCTGAAGTTTTTCAATTCGACACAAATTATCGAAGGCGAAGCGCGAGTTTCGAAAGCCGTATGTGCTTTGAGAACCTTCTTTAAAAACAAATCGAAAAAATTGCAGTTACAATTTATGGCTGTAATTCCTGAGAAGTTTAAATCACAGTTTTCGATTTAAGTTATAATATTTATTATAACTAATATAGTAATCAGAAATTTTACTGCTACATTAATAAGAAAATTGCATCTTCAGTGAATTTAATATATTTTATTCTGTCAGTAAAGCTCTCCTTCAAAGCTTTTAGGTACTTTAATTACTGAGAAACTCTAATCATACTTGTTAACTGCTCAATCGCAATTGACCCTAATTTCATCATCTCAACTGCTCAAAATGATTGTATTTCAGGAATAAACTTTCATAAAAAAGTGTCATATTTTTAGATAAACATAATAGACAGTGCGAATAGACTATACCAAATCTACTGATAAAACATATAAAAGGTGTAAAAGAAAATTTGAATGGGAAACGATCTATAGAGTTTGATATCTAAATAGAAGTATTTCAAGACATTTATTGCACAAAGAACTTTTATATTATATACCTAAACGATTTTTCGACGTCGAAAAGATTGCACAGGACCAAAAAAAATCTATCCTGAGATTGCAGTTGACAAAAAAAATTTGATTCTATTTACTTTTTTGGCATCTGACCAAACGAAATTTATTTCACTGCTAGAAATTCTCGCCTGAGCTCCTGCTTGGTCCGAGAACTTTTGCACTGGATTCACTTGCAGATAATACACTACATACTATTTGTCAACGAATTCTATTCCATCTTTTCCATCTTCAAGTAAAAGCAAATATTTAAAAGAAAAAAACAAGATATCTATAAAATAGTGGTCCAATAGGACGAAATAATTGTTTATACTTACATATCAGTTTTGATTCAACTAAATGTTGATTCTAAAGCGGTTGAATATTACCCACCTGTAAATATAAAACATCTGTTATATACTTATAATAAAACATTTTTTAACTGTGATGTACCAAATTATTTATATTGAGAAGAGAAATTTCATTTTTGGGTACTGTTCAGGGTTTTAAAATTTTCTGAGTCAAAACACTTTTTTTAAAATATCAAATTAGGCTCAAGGCGTAAAGATTTTTTTTACAAAAGTGTTTTTTAATGCTGAATTCAAGGAATGATATTTTAATAACTCAAAATTTTGAGTGCTTTGATTAATTTTTCAGGATTAATGAAAGTATCAGACCTTATGTAATACTATGGGGCTTTTTATAATATTTTAATGAATAATAAAGGAACTTATTCGCAGGAACTCAGAGTGAATATCCGCTATTATGTAATTTTACAGGATTTTGCAGTATTTTCAGTCAATCTCAGAGGATTCCAAATTTGTTGGGTATTAGGAAAGATTAAAAGGATTGATTTAAATAATTTTCAAGTACTGCAAAGAATTTTTTTAATGGGAAAAAAGATTTGAAGACTAATATTTTTAAAAAGACAGAATCTTACAATCTAACTTACTCTTTTCTGAAGTGTTAAAAAAAAGGCTATAGAAATTTCGAATTTTTGAAATTATAATTTATGAAGGATTATAAAAAGTTACGTATTTCGTTATAACTTGACTCTCTACGTTACGATTACATGCTAATTATTTTGGACATCATTTTTACTTTGCAAAATACATTTCTCCCATTGAGATAGAAGTTGGGCGTATACTTTGAACAATGAATAATACAAACAATAGAGTACGGAGTAAAGGTAGCATTTAAGACAATTAATAGTGACTGGGTGTTAGAAATTCTAAAGGGGTAAGTGATTCTAAAGAAAGACAACTACGAGAAACAATTAACAGAAGAAAGCTAAACATCTTGTGTGTTCCTAAAAAAACAAAAAGGAATGCGACACTAGAATAATAGGAAATGGGTAGCTAAAGAACGGACTCGAACTATGGTCAGGAGTAGATAGCGAATTACATGGTTGTCAAAGTGTCGGTCTGATTATGAATAAGAAAGCAACGTAATATTTCAAGGCGCATGGACTTGTGTCCACCTGATTGTTATGGGTTAGAATAAAAATAGGAATCAAAAGACTATTTATTATAGCGTTTTACGTCCCAGTTATTGATAAAAGGAGCTAGGTAAGGCACGCCTTCTGGGACATTTTTATTACATGCTAAGTGATTTTGGAGATCCAAAAACAAATTGTAACGGTGACAGAAGAGCTAGATTATGCTTAGAAAAGGCTTTTTTGTTACAAATACTTGGTTTAAGCATAAACTGATGTACTTGCACACCTGGAGCAGAGGCGTTGGTCACACTATGATCGACTTTATTTTTACGGACTATAGAATAAGAGAGAAGAAAGAAAACCAAAAAGAAGAAACAGGCGCGAATCAAGATAGAGAAGTTACATAATCCGGGAAAATGAATTAAACTAGCAGACAAAATAAATGCCAAAGTCGAACAATTTGGGAGACGCTAATTCACAATAAAGATATAGAGGGTACATGTACAATTTTCCTGGAAATCACTGTTAGGAATTCAACTAGAGTGTGTGGTACTGCGGTTATAAAAGTGATGACTGGTGATGAATAGTGGAATAATGAAATACGCCGAGCCAGTAAAGAAGCAAGATATCAACGATAAAATCAGGACAGAAGAAAATAAGAGAATGGAAAACACTTTCGAAGAAAATTAGAAATTATTTTATTTGCAAGTGCACAAGAACAACTAATTTCAGTATTTAAATTCAAGAGCTAAATCTAGGGAAAATGTAAGCAATCGAAAGTGCTAGATATTAGAGAAGTTCTATAGAAATATCCACCTGTTGCGACAGATGCAGGTAGCTTGAATTGTCAGTGAATCTGGATTTTTTCTAAATAGATTTCGATACTAGCTTTGATACTATTTCCATTATTCTAATATAACCAACTTTCTTTTGCCCTTAACTGCAACAAACACAAGTAGAAAGTGGAAAATAGTATAGGCTATAATATTATTTTTATAATATATAGAATTTTAATTTATTATTTACTGTACCAGTTTGAAACAAAAAGTTTGAGTTCATATAGAGAAAGTTACAATTCATCTACTCTACTCATCAACTCAAAGCAGCTCGAAACTAGCGATAGCACCTGCCGAGATGAGTTTGCAAAATGGAAATAATGTAAATTGCACCCCTCCTTCAAACCCATATTTGAATATCACAATTTTAACCTCTCCCTGTGTACAATCTGAAGGGTCTAAATTATGTTTATGCGTAACTCTACTTGTGTCAAAGTATGTGCTCTGTATCGCACGTTCAGTGATAAAACTTGAAGAACCATATATTTTGACTTGCTCTTTAACTTGTAGGGAGGAATACTATAGTCATAATAATCATTTTGCCAAAATTCCAGAATAGTATTCGACAACGAAATTTTAAGCTTCTAAGCATCAGCGAGTTTATGGGCCGTCCATAAACTACGTTACCAATTTTAGGAGAGTAGGAGTCGCACTACAAACTTTTATTGGTAAAAGAGTAAGGGGGTGGAGATGGTTAGTGTAAGTGACGTTACGAACTTAGATCACGTTAAGTGCGTTTCCTGATAATAAATTTAAAAAAAAGCTTGTGACTTCTTCTTTTTTCCTTGTCTTTAAGAAACTTCCTCCTTTTCTCGTTGTTTTCCTTCAGTTAGAAAATCTACTTTTTGGATGAAAATTTAACTACTTTGTTGAAAATACAAATTTTGAAAAAATGATCTTTTTGATCAAAATTCAATTACTTGTTTCTAAGTTAAAATACATTCAAAAATTGATTTTTTTGGTGGAAGCTTTATATCTGTGGTTAAAAATTTAATTATTTTGTTGAAAATATGTTTCATTTTTTGGATTCATCTATTTAGTTAAAAATGTAACTATTTACTTGAAAATGCATTTTTGTTGATAAATATTTTTTCTCGGTTGAAACACCAACTAAAACATGTTCCGTTAATCATACATATTTTTGGTTCAATTCAAAATCGTTCAATTTATTTTCCTTAAATTTCAAACGCCTTAAAATTTTAATTTTGAATTAATTTTTTGTATATGTTTAAAACTCAGTGTTTCTAACTTTATTTAATAAATGGTTTTTAAATAGTTTACATTTTTATTGTAAACCTGCTTAAAATGAGCAGAGTTTGATTTATTCTAATTGATTTTAAGCTATAAAAAAATTAATAAATTATTACTGAAAGTCTGCTTTGAAGGGTGAAGAGTCTATTTTATCAAGAACTTTATTTTGAATTACTAAAATCGTAGATATTGTAAGGCTTTTAGATAATCTATTTTGCGAATAAAAATGACCGTCAATTAAATTTTGATCATAAAGTTCCATCAAGGATAAAAAATTAGGTACAGAGAAAACTCGGTTTTTTATTTTAAAAAAAGTATATTTAAATAATTTTTTATAACACATGTCTATTTTCATAAATGTTTAATTTTCAACAAAATAGTTATATTTTTATTTAAAATAGATTAATTTCCAGCTAAAAAGATCAACTTTTACAAAAAAGACAAATTTAAAAAAACGGTCAGTTCTCAAACTAAAAAGTCAAATGTTGTAGTAAAAAGTTAACTGTTGAATTGAATAAGAAGAATTTTCAATAGAAAAGTCAATTTTCAATCAAGGCAGATAAATTTTCAAACAAATTTTTGAATTCTTAACTAATAAAAAATTTCTCCCTGTTTTCAGAGTTCATTTTTTAAGTAAATTAAACCTCTGTTAGACTTTGAAATTTAATACACAGAAAGAATTTGTATTTGTCTCGTAAACAGTGTAGAAATAGGCATAAAATCTTGGACGCTTACCAAAGTTTCATAAATCTCAGATGAGTTTTCGTAAAATATTTCAGACTTTTCAATACTAAATAGAAACGAGTCTTTTATTTCCTTTTATTACTCATTTGTGTCTGAAATATTTTTAGTATGCATTGGGATCAAATGAAGATAACTAATCGTTTACGAAATCAATAATTTCATTAGAAAATATATTTTTTCTACACTTTAATATCTACCTTTTCATATAATCTTGACCAATTCACATCAAATCAGCCGAAATTTGAAGAAAAGTCAAAGCAAAATGACAAGAGGTTTTGTTTTGAAATACTTGAAAATCAATATTCCACACCCAAAAGAAAACAATTAAACATTATTTTTTTAAGAAATAGGTTGTAATGTGTTCTACAGATCTCTAGAATTACATTTTTGGTAAATCACTTCTTTCTATTGCAAAAATGATTTTTAAATAATCGAATTTTCGCACATGCCTGCATGTTTTATAATCTCCAGATGTTACGAATGAATATCTAAAGATTATAAGAATTTAACATCTCGAGATTATGTTTGGTAATATCTTGATATATTAGGAAAAGATTAAAGATTATAAGCGATATAATACTTTTCGTTACGGGGTATTATACTGAACTTGTAATATCCACTTCGTATAATCCATTTTTCTCAGTGAACTCAACAAAAATAAGTATGTGCTACGCGTTGAACGCTAATGCATAGTCATAAATTTAAAAACTATATAATTAAATGTAATATTTGTTTTAATAACATATTTCAAAAAATATATGTGGTTGAAATAAGAGAATTAAATATGACTCGGGGCACCATACAGTTTAGTCCCGGCACTGGTCGTTTCTCACAAGCGGTGCCAATTTTCCTGGTTAGTATATAACAACCACTTCATTTAGCGAATTTTCTTGTTTGCAGTAGGGCTAAGTTTGGCTATAGAATTCAGTTTGTCTGTGTGAAGTAGTTAAAAAACACATTTCTCGTGCATTAACTATATAACCTTGAGTTGTAAAAGAAAATGCAAATATGGGGTTTGCTTTGCAGTACGACTTTTTTCATTTGCTTCAGAATCCTCAACATTTGTTCAGACTGTCTGCGAAACTGTAGTAGATCAAATTTTTTACTTTATACAAATAGCCTACATAAAGAAAAATTAATTTCTAAATGTAAATGTTTAAAGTATAATATAGTAAAGCTAAAAATACAGATATTACCACACAATATATGCTATCTTCTTAAGATTTCAGGCGTAAAAATATGTGTGTGTTTAACTAAAACTTTTGACAAGAACGCCTGTATATGAACAGTTTCGGGGAGGGGGGGGGGGTTGCCTCGCACTGGCCTTGCGACTAAATCAGTCTCTAGAAACGTAAACAGTCCGTAGTAAACTGGTGGCGACGAATTGTTGACACTGTGTGTGCACTGAGAAACTGTGTTTTCCAGCAGTTCTAGGAATGACTAAATCAGTCGATCTTATTTTAGCGCTCTTGTGTAATTAATAACTTCTCCAGAGAACCCATCGAAATAATAAAGCTATGTGTTGCATACTTGCGTACATCTGTTAATAACTTTCAACATCCCTAAATAGCGGAATTAAGCGTAAAAAAAGATTAACCGTCAAAAAAGATTTAGACGCTAAGGTGTCGACATCTTTCTTTCTCCATGTAGCCAGTCAAGAACTTTCTGTTGTTATTTCTTTTACTTCGTATCGAAATCTTGCAGGAATATTAAAAAGAAGTTTTCAATTTTTGTAAAATGTTTGTGCCTCTTCAAGACTCCAGGACTGAGTTCCATAATTTCTATAAGAAAGTTTTTCCCTTTGCGAGTTTCGAGACTCCATCCAAGGGAGTAACCTATACGAGGTGTGTTCGAAAAGTAAGGTGACTTTTCAATTTTCGCGGGCTACGTACATTCAAGTTTTAAATTTTTTGTTTTGTTGTGTTGGTACACTCGTCACGATCATATGTTCACAGTTTTCACTATATAGCTCGCGTTGTTTTTCTGGCAAAGGCGTAAAAGGTTAGAAGGGTTTGGTGTGCTCGGCGATTTTCTTCTTTCGAAAAAAATGGAGCAAAGAGTTTGCATTAAATTTTGTGTGAAAAATGGAATCCATAATCTAAAACTCTTGAAATGTTGACAGTTCCATACGGTGAGTCTACTCTGAGTAAGAAAAATTTGTATAAATGATACAAGCTGTTCCAAGAAGGCCGAGAGGATGTCGAAGACGAACCTCGCCCTGGACGTCCCAGCACGTCAACAACAGATGAAAACGTTCAAGCAGTGGAA
>NC_046658.1:115004567-115032334 GCF_010883055.1 Belonocnema kinseyi | reverse complement strand
TCGGTCAAATGTGAAGGTTTTGCTCACTGTCTTCTTTGATTACCGTGGCGTAGTGCATCAGGAATTCTTACCACAAGGTCGCACGGTCAATAAGGAGTATTAGCTTTAGGTTATGCGCCGTTTGCGAGAGGCGATACGGAAAAAACGTCCGGAACTTTGGAAAAACAATTCGTGGCTTTTGCATCACGATAATGCACCTGCTCATTCATCGTTGCTTGTGAAAGATTTTCTGACCAAAAGCAGCACCACTGTCATGCCTCAGCCCCCATATTCACCGGATTTGGCCCCAGTGACTTTTTTCTTTTCCCAAAACTGAAGAGACCCATGAAAGGACATCAATTTTCAACGATTAAGGAGATAAAAACTGCATCGCTGAAAGAACTCAAGGCTATACCACAAAATGATTATCAGAAATGCTTCGATGATTGGAAAAAGCGTTGGCACAAGTGTATTATATCTGAGGGGGATTACTTTGAAGGGGATAATATAAATATTGAGGAATAAAGGAATATTTCTTGAGAAAACCATAAAGTCACCTTATTTTTTGAACACACCTTGTATAGCATAAGGAAGTCTCCTAAGGGGATTAAGCTGTTCCTTTAAGATCTCCCGAGACTTGGCGAAGGAACTTTGTCCTTCGTGCATGATACTGGAACTAGTCTGAAACCACCACGCTGGGCTTGCGGTCTCGGGACCTTTAAATAATTTCGTTAGCTGGCAATTCTCTAGAGTAAGCCGCCTTTATCCTGCATAGTCTTTCTTGACAGTAACGAATGCTACAGGTGAAATGTAACTTCAACCTGTACGTTCTATTCTTTCCAGTAACTCTTCTTCCAGTCACTCTTCTTCCAGTCTTATCTTTATGTTTCTGAGAAAAATTTTCGAGCCCCCATAATATGCTATTCCTTTTAGCTAACGAGAAGAACAGCTTCATTTAAAGAACGAGTGACTGCTCTCCCATTCGTAACGAGATTCTTACCATTTCGATGACTTTTCCAATAAGCTCATTCATTTTATTCGAGCAACTTTAAGAGACAAGAAAGCGAAACCTCAAGAAATCTAAAGTACCTACTGAACTTTTTTATGTAATTATATAGCTTTCAATGTAATTAAACTCGAGGACTTCTAATTCGCTCAAGGAACTATGGACGCAATTAACACGATTCTACTTTGTCGCATTTCCATTTGTGCTTCTTCTTGCAAATGAGCTGTTCGGAGTTAAATTACTACGAGGCAGTTTTTAGATTCACACTCACAGGCAGCTTGGCAGGAAACATTCTTTTTTTTAAATATTCTCAGCTTACTTTTAAACATGATTTGAACGAAACTTCTATAGTAGTTTAAATTAGACATAGAAATTTAGACCACGGGAAAATTCATTTTCAATAAAAACTGGTTATCATTACCGTTTCCAAATTTAACTTTTTCTCATATACCGTCATTACTTTTTTAGTCACATTGCCAATAATAAAGATATTTCCCCCGTTTTGAAGAAAATATATAACCTAAAAAGTTTAAAACTAATTATAAAATTTCTCAAATATTGTACCTCATCTTCAGCTTATGGTTACACCTAAGAAAGTTTTAGCAATGATCTGAAATTCAGGCTAATATAAATTCAAAACTCTTCACGGGTTCTTGAAATATAAGAATAAAAATATTCAAACTGTTGAAATAAAAGGAGGCCGTGGTTGGTGTTAGAAAAGAATATTTATTATACTTAGTAATATAAAATTACAAGGGTGCGCCATGCGCTTCGGCACCGCGTGCCGCCTCGGACGAGAGCTGAGGACCAAGAGCGCGAGGCGCGAGTCGGCCGCTGCCGCTTGCGCCCAAGTCAAGTTCCTTGCTCGGGTGGGGAGCGCACATGTGTGTGCGTCCGTGTGTCGCGCGTTCCGACTCGCAGTCGGAGCGCGCGTGCTTCGCTTACACGCTGCTAATGTACAGTATCACATGTATATACTCAACACAAACGTTAGCAAATGTTTTTATAATGTAAACTATTGAAATTGAACGATTTGTCACATATTAGTTTTCCTTATTCATACTCGCATTCCTAAAAGTACTATATCTTTCAAAATAGCTGGCGATATATAGATTAATAAAATGAAAAGTATGGCAGTTCTGCTTAGAAAAAAATCGTTATTTTTATTCAAATAGCTTGATTTTAAGTTGAGACTTTAAGTTAGTCATAAATACTAGTAAATATTTATTAATATATATTTTTATTAACAATATACACTCTCGGTCAACGAGTGTTGCCCACCCTGAACGAAATTGATTGAAATAAGAAGTTTGATATCTCTGTAAAAAATTCATGTTATTGAAAAAAAACCAATGTGATTTTGAAGTTTGAAGCAGTACCTTCGAAACGCAATTCGTTTGATAAAAAATGGAATTTTTTATTGTAAGAAAACAATCTAAATGAAATAGATGCGTATTTGTATTTTTTTTAAATGAGCCCAAGATGAAATTTTTTATAGAGCCGTTTTAAGTTTTGACATTTTTTGAAAAAAAACAACATTTTTTAACGCTGAATATTTCGGAATCTATGCATACAGAAAAAAACTCCGAAGAAAAGAAATATTTTTTTAAATGTAGAATAAGTATTTATGAACAAAAAATAATTTTTGTGATTTTTTTTTCATTTTTTAACATGTTATTAGTTTTGAATGACTCTTTTCTAACATTTATACATACAATAATATAGATTACAGATTTTACTTTTAAAAACAGTTACAAAATATTTTTTTTTGTTTATAAATCCAATTTCATTTGAATGGTAATGCCTCAAACATTAAGCGGTAATATTATTCATTTATGATAAACTCAGTCTTAAGCTATTATTACTTGATAACCATTATTTTTCTACGCAAAACTACCAAAATGTTTGATTTGATTGTCTCCATTGTTTATAAATATTTAAAATATTTTATTTGACTAACCTATAATCATTGTATCATTTTAAGCAATTGAAAATCAGTGTTTTATTAAAGCGTAAAAATTTGTTTAATAAATAATGTCACTTTTTTTTAATAAACAAAAATTGGGAACAAAAACAAATTAGCAAGACAGAAATTCCTAGATGGAGCCTCTTCAGAATTGAATCCACCTCAATTTTAAAAAATTGGTAAGTAAACAAAAATTGAAGGCTTCAGACTTTTTAGAAAAAAAGTGAATTTCATCCTACTGTCCGCTGCCGTTATAGTGGTATTGTACCTTATAAACCATTTTTGAGCTTTCGAAAAGCGCTGAGCTTTAAGACTTTTCATCCATTCATACGATAAAAATGAAAAATAGAACTTAAAAAAGCAAAAAAAAATTTATCGCGTTATTATATTATTATTATTATTATTATTATTTACAAAAGTTACCACATATTTACCACATATTCTGTTTTGACCTAATGCTAAGTGAGATTAACCATTATGCATTCCTAGAATAGTATTACATTACTGCTAATTACAGATATATACTACACACTCGGCCACATTGAATTATGCACTTGATCTCCATGAAATTCGATATAGAATAAATGATTAAAAAAATATATTAATTGAAAACTAAAAAAAATTAGAAATAAATTGAATAAATTTTTTCTTCTATATTCTGAAAAATAATAAGAATTGTAGGCGATACCACCCTATAGTATATACGTAAAAATTCCACAGCCTTAAATTTGCAACAGCTTCCAAAAATAAAAATAAAAGATTTTCATTTTAAATAAAGCTCACAAATTCAGTTGAATTTTCTGACAAAAAAAAATAACACTAAATTAGTCAGCTGTATTCAAACTTCTCATTAAACCCGGTCAAGGGTACAATTTTGTAATTCCTTTATCCATCAATAGATAATTATTTCTGGTATTGCTCCTGGGAATGACAGAATACTGAATTATCGATAATTATAATTTATCATTAGTATATACAATTAAAGTAAATTTATCAAAGAAAGTGTAGTTAAAATAATTAAAAGCTATTTAAATAATTACAGAGGAAATTAAATGATATGGAACATGCAGCAAAGGAACTATACATTCATTGAAAGTTAAAATGTATAACAAGCTGAGTCATTTACTAGAAAAATATTAATCGAAAACTTCAATAATTTTTTTTAACTACTAGCACATATATCTAGTTACTTATTATTAGTCATGCATTTTTGTAGACTTTGATTAACTAAATTTAACCACTGAGTGAAGTTTGTCAATGAAAATCAATTTTTTGTTACCGGATGATAAGACTATCCAACATTTTAAAAATTATTTCAAAGCATATTATGACATGAGATTAGCATAACAATAAGGAGTTTTGCAGGTCAGATTCATTATGTTTTTACTACTATTTAGCTTTTGTCCAATAACGAAACATTAAGTGTAATTAAATTCTCAAATGTTGAAATATATTTATTAATCTTCAATTATTAATAAATTTAATTGTGAAAACTGAACTCTTAAGCCATAAAATAATAATAAATTGTTCTATTTCAGAATGAAATAATTACTCGGATACAATTAAAAAATGATTATAACTCTGGAACTATAATTGGAAACGAGGAAAAAGCTTTTTTTGTAATTATAAAATTCATTCTAAAAAAATACGTTTATGTAATAATTTAATTTTGGACTTTCTTTTAAATAATATAATACTATAAATTTTAAAATTCTAGCCGAGGACACGTTACCGAAATGAACATTCACTCATATTCAATCAAACTTATTTTTACACCGAGTAAGCTAAAAATAAGTAGCACATAGGGTATCTTGGGAAAAAATAGGTTTTTTGAAACCCTATAATTTTTTTAATTATTCCTTCGAACGCAAGAGTATGATATTCTAGAAACGTGATATTGTCAACTTTTTGATTTTCATCCATACATTTTTGGGAAAGGGAAAATTAAATGGACTCTATCTATTTGTCATTCTGATCATTTTACATTCAATATGAAAAATTGATCTTTACCAACTAATCATTTTCATGTCTTCAAAAAATGTATAATTAAGGAAAATTTCTTTAGCCTCTACTATAAGTAATGAGGCTTAAACATACCCTGTTTAATGACTGGAGATTATGTAAACATTTCACCCACAACTTCTTCCAACACTATTAAGTGAAATTTAATTAATTCTCTCTAGATTCACTTTGACATGCCCGTTTCCTCAAAATAAACATGTAATTCCTATCTATCTTTATTTTTTGTACTAACTGATGTTTTATTATTCAATGATGAAAAACGATTACTGATAACGTTGACCTAGTTTACTCTGTAGTACTCCTGAAAAATAGAGTATATTTTGTCATTTGTAATTATCCATAGCAAAATAATTTTTTAATTCATCAACTTTAGGGGCCGATCAAAATCTAAGTCTCAGTACCATGGTGAATATCAACTTTTTATAAAAATTATGCTTCATAATAAGGAATTCACACCCGTTTCACCATTTCCCTCTATTTCACTTTTTTTTTAATTCCTCTTATTCTCCTGTTTTCAAGAAACTTTTATTTTCCCTCGTTTTTCGGTTACTTGCGAACTGATTTAATAGAACCTAATTATAGAAAACTATTATATTTTTGGATCGGAATTCATCACTTTTGGTTAAAACTTTCCACATTTGGTTAAAGATTTAATTTTTTGCTGAAAAGTAACATTTTCAGTTAAGAATTCATGCTCCTAACTGAAAGTTTAATCTATTTTTTTTGCTTGAAATTGATAATTTTTTATTTGAAAATTCAACTAAATATTACATTTTCCATACAGACTTCACTTGTTTTTGAAAATTCCACTACTTTACTAAAATTTGAACTACTTTTCTAAAATTTTATTTAACTTGTTAAAGATTAAATTTCTTATTTGCAAAATCGTTTCATTTTTTTTAAATTAAATTTTTTCAACTAAAAATTTAACTTATTATTGTTTTATGAAAATTGATAGTTTTGAGTTAAAAATGAATTTTCTGAATGAAAATTCATCTTCTTCATTAAAATTTTTATTGTTTTTTTAGAAAACTCAACAATTTGGTTAAAAATTAAGTTTCGTGTCTGAAATTCTTATTTTCGGGTTGAAAATTCAACAAATTGGCGCCTGTCTTTTTTATTTGAATGTCACAATTTTTTATGCGAAATTATATTTTTTTCTTTGAAATATCAACTACCTATGTCATTTTTCGTTTAGAATTAATACATTTTCTTAAATTCAACTGTTAATAATTTTTCGCGGTAAGCTTTACTCCAAATTCATTTTTTGGATTGAACATTTAACAAACTTTTTGACAATTTTTGTATATTATATAAAAATTAACTTCGCTTATTAGCTACAAATTAATTGTTTTAATTTAAAAATGAATTTTACTCAGCAATTTATATTTGCGGTTTAAAGCTCCAACTATTCTGTTGAAAATTCAACTTTTGGGTTAAAAATTCTATTATTTTTGTATTAAGTTCAACTACTTATTGAAAAATTAAGTTTTCGGTTAAAAGTTCTTACTTTTATTTTTTTTATTGTTTGGTATATCCTTTGGCCTAAAGATTCGCCAACTCAGTAAAAATTTGTATTTTTCAATTAAATTTAACTGTTTTGGATTTAAAATTAATTTTGTTTTTAGTTGCACAGATTGATTCGAAGTTGAACTGCTTTATCAAACGTTCATGTTGGAGTTTTTAGCTTGACAATTTCACTTTTTTGTTAAAAATTCGTCTTCCTGTGCTAAAAATTATATTATTTTGATACAAAATTCAACTATTTTGTTGCAAAATAATCTTTAGGTTGAAAATTCTTACCTTTGAGTAGAAATTTCAACTCTATTGTAGAGAATTCGCCCTGTTAATTTGAAAATTCGAAAACTTCGTGAATTTTCTTTACTTGTATTGAATTCAACTGAATTTATTTTAAATGGATATATTCTTATATCAAATATAAACTTTTACATTTTTCTTTTTTTTTTAGAATTCATCTTTTTGGTTGAAAACGACTTCTTACGAATTAAAATAAAAAACTTTTTCGGATTGAAACACTCATACCTCAAGTAAAAATGGTTCGACTTGGGTTCGACTTGGTTATGTCTTGAGTTCGTCTCCAAAACATCGATGTCTTGCTGCGTCTCAAAACTGAGTCGACACGTAGGTCTTCGTCTTACTTTTATGGTCACGACAAGTAATACGGCGCTTACTTGTCTCAAGTCAAAACTTGTGTCCGTTAAGACGACGTTTACTTGTCTCAATATAAGCCTTGTCTTGACTGAGTTGATCGGCGTAAACTTTTCTAAAGGTTTTCTCTTTCGACTCAGAAATAAGATTAAAATTGAGAGATAAAAAATGTGTAATTATCAACTTAGTTATTTTTAATTTAAAAAAAAATAATAGAAATTGTGGGCTTAAACGATCATAACCCTTAAAAATTTTCTTTAAAAAAATAAAAAATGTAACTTTTTAAAAGGATCTCCTAGTCCGTCGAAAATACGTAAAAACAAAAAATATTTGGAGTTTCCTCGTCAAACAAGTATAATACAAATGAAAATCCGTAAACAAGTTGATTGAATATATTGAATGTTGAATATTGAATATTGAATATTGTATAAAAACATACAAGATTGTTTAATCATTAACAAAGATTAGCTTTTATGACAGTCAGAATGACCCGTTTTGTTAGGACAAGGTATGAACTGGAAGTTATAAACCGCTCGCCTTGGCATCATAAAAATTCGACTCAAGAGATAAATTTATGTTTTCAAAACATAAAAACTTGTCTTCAAGACATAAATTTAAGTCTGCAATCATCTAAAAACTGAGACATGCTCAAGTCGAACTCAAGTCGAAGCATCTTTGCACGGCACCCTATTATATTTTTGGTTGAAAATTAATATTTCGGATTAAATATTCGAATACTTGGGTAAAAGTTAAACATGTTTTTTTGGAATTTATTTTCTTGTTAAAAATTGATCTAGTTTGTTGAAAATTAAATTATTTTGTTAAAAATTCTACTATGGGGTTAGAACGACCTAGCTTTTGATTTAAAAGTTCATACTGTTTTTTTTTAATTCGTCTTCTTGGATTGAAAACTCGTCCTTTCAGATTAAATATTCCACTGCCTTTAAAAAATGTGTCTTTCTGGCTTGAAAATTTACTTATTTATTCGACAAATCTTTTTTTGTTGTTTTTTCATGTTTTTTTCATACAAAATGCATCTTTTAAATACAAACTTCGTTCCTTTGTTTTGAAAATTCATCCTCTTTGCTACAAATTAATTATCATTTTTTTAAATTTAAAGATGAGGTTGAAAATTCATTTTATTTATCATTTGTCCCTATAGTTGCATAATAACTTGTTAATTCATCAACAACAATTCTTAATATTCATTTAGGCATTCATTTTATTTCCAAAAATTTTTTGAGAAGAACTTCTTATCAAGATTCCAGTTTACAATCTTCGACAATTTTCTTTGAAATAAGACTTAAATGCTGACAGAAGCAGTCGTCTTGCAAAAGTCGATACGACAAGTGCAATAAGTTTCATTTCCTCGATTTCTAAACATTTTACCACTCAGGTAGCAACTGGGTTGCAAAGTTTACAAGAAATTCTCAGAAAATACTATCTCATTTAATATTTGTGCAGAAAAGTTTTGGGGCAGACAGGTGTCTAATGCTTCCCTTGTGGAAGTTTTCCGAGGCCGTCTAATCAGATTTCGTCCAGGAATTAATGTGCCGTTAAAAGAAATTAGAGGGTAACAAAACGATAAACAATTATGAAATAAACACTAAAAAATAAAATATTTTGTTACTTTTCATTCCAAGTCACTGATAATGTTATTCGGGGATTATGCAGTTCAAAATTTATTTTAAAAATTCTTTGACTTTTCCCTGATTTTTCCATAATCAAATTTTTTCCTGTCCATTAGTTGAAGCATCCGTAAACGGAGAAACAATATCAAATGAAAAATTTTTAATTTTTGAATTTTAACCCAAAATTTACTTTCCTACCATAAAAAATGAATTTTCAATCTCAAAGGCTTAATTTTTTACCGAAATAGCTTAATTTTTGACAAAAAAGAAACAAACAACTTTTTAACTAAATCGTTAAATTTTGAACGAAACATAAAATTTTATAATCAACTGCTTAAAGTGCCAATCTACAACGATGAATTTTTAAACGAATAGTCGAATTCGTGACCTTAAAATATGACTATAAAATTCTTAAATTTTTAACAAAATAATTAAGTATTCAACAAAACAGTTCGATTTTAATAAAAGACTTGAATTTTCTGCCCACAAAGATGTTCTTGCAATTCCATACTCAACTTTTAAAACAAAAAAGATTAAACGCAAACCATAAACGGATGCATTCTTAAGCAAAGAGTTGGATTTTCAAACTAAAATAAAAAAATGAATTTTAAACTAACTAATTAAATGTTCAAACACAAAAATTAAACATTAACCAATTAATTACATTTACAGCCACATATTGAAAGTTTTAAGCAAAAGAGATTGAGTTCCGACAAAATATTTGAACTTTTAACAAAATAGTTGAATTTTTAACCGAAAAAGATGAATTTTAAAACAAATGATCGAAGTATTGATAATTAAACTTTAACCAAAAACTGTTAAATTTTTAACAAAAAAGTTAAATTTTTAAGCCAAACAGACAAATAGTTTAAAAGCCAAAAAGGATGAAATTTCCACCAAAACAGTTAAATTTTATAACAAAAAAGAGGAGTTTATAAACATTAATAAATCTTTAAAAAAATTTAACTAATTGGTTCAACTTTCAACAGAACAGTCCAATTTTCAACCAAAGAAGGTGAATTTTCAAAAATATAATATATAGATATATATAATATTTAAAATGTTTAAATTGACCATTCTTGACAATTACTTTGAGTAGTTTGTTTTATAGAAATTGCATGAATTTTTCTGAATTTCACTGACCAATAAAATTCCCAATTTTTCCTCTTTTTTATTTTTGTGCAAAGAAAGAATTTTTTTCTTTTTCAGAAAAATTTGTATCTTCTTAAATTGTAATAGGAAGTTTTTATAGATGTTCAAATTTGTTCTTTGGATTTTTGGTTTTATTTTCAGGAGTTCTGCACAATAACTTGATTACTGCGCCTCAAATAGGATTTTAAATTTGATTTTAATCTCATTTAGATTTCTTAAATCCTAAACTATCATCTAATCAGCATCGCAATAGATTCCTATTTTCTCCAGAGAAAATAAAACTGATGAGCAAGAGTCTTATAACTTTCCAGAACTTTCTATCTAGTTATTTATTAAATTATAAATAATAGTGACATCAAGTGTTTAATAAATGAATTTTAAAAACTTTACAGAGAATGAGTATTGGCGTAAATGAAAAACTAATATAAAAATCAGAACCCTCTTTTTTGTGTTGATAATCGAGGGTCCACAAGTACAATTTCTGGAACCGCGCCAGAAACTAAAAACGAGAATCGCCAACTATCACCATTTTTGTTATAGTTATAATCGTCCTTCATTAGGAAGGCACATATCACATGAAAAATGGAACAGATAGTGTGTTAAAAACTTGAGCGCATATTATTAAGTGTTTCAAAAACAAAAATAAAAATTTACGATCAAACCATAAATTTAAATTTAAATATAGGAAAAAGGAGTCTAAATTCTTTATAAAAAAAATTAACATACATTTTAGGGTTAAATCCAAAATTTAATTTTACCCAAAAATTAGAAAATTCTTATTCAACATCGATTATTGTACATAGATTATTCTACATAAGAATGAGAATTAAATAAACGTCAATTTTTTAACATTTTATGTTTAATTACTTGCAATAATTTAGGATACTCAGAAAATTATGATTTTTTAAACATATTATCACCTCCCGGAAACAATATAAATGATGGCCACATGCTTTTATATTTTTTAATCCTTTTCTGGTTGTCATTCCGATATTTTTCAAAAAATTCTTAAATTCCATTGGATATAAAATAATACATATAATGCACATATTTAGTAGACCCGTAAGAGTCCTTATCAGATTTTCATAATTTCCTAAAAAAAATAAGCGGTTTTTAGATTTATGAGATGGGAAACTGGATAAGGACCATTTTATTTTCCACCCTCCTAATTATTAGCGCTTTTCCTATTGTTTTTACATCTTCAGTACGGAATTTTTAAATAACAAGCACTGCTATTCCATAATTTTATCAGAATTTTAAGATGTGCCATAGAAAAATTTTTTTAATCTTGTAAAATATCATTTATAGACTTTATCCTGTTTTTATTCTCATTTCTGCAGTTACTTTAGTCTAACTTGAAAAATAAATACGTATTGATTTTAGTAAAATAAAATTAATTAAATAAGTTTTAGTGGAACTATTGAATCAAAATGATTAAGTGTGCGTGCGAAAAAATAAAAAGAATTTTATCTTTGATCTCGAACAATAGGAACTCTCTCAGTAATTGATTCCATTAGCTTCTTTCAAAATTTACAAAATCTAAGGACTTCCTTTGTTATTATTTTTATTTTATTTTGTTATTTTATTTTGTAATGTACAATTCAGAATTGTTCAATTTTTAATTAAAATAATGTAACCCATTCAAATAGTAATAGTTGACATTCACTTTCTGCAAATTGTAGTAAAATTAGGGTGATCTGAATTTTGTTTAGGAATCTTCATGCCCTCCTCCCACTCCCCCGCACCTTTTCCAATTTCTTAAAAAAAAAACTTTTTTTATTTAAAAAAATGTATATATTTAGAAGTGGTACAGAACCTTAACATTTCCCTTTAAAATTGTCCATAAAATACAAAGAAAAAAATACTTTTTGAATTTCATCCCAATAAGCCTATTTTATGCGGTCCCTAAAACTCCCATAAGTGAAAAATTGGGTTCTGCGAGTTTTTGGTGCTTTTTTATTTTTTTGTGGTTTGCTTTGATAAACAATTTTTATATAATCACAAAAAATAGATGTGAGAAAGTTTTTTTCTCTCTTAAATTTCCAACTTCGTTACAACTTTTTAGTCCTTGAGAGGTAATAATTAACAATAATTAACCAAAATAAATGTTTGAACAATTTATTATATTTTATAACTATCTTCTCTTAGATTAATGCTGGAAAAATGTGCTTTAATCTAAAATGACTAACTTTTCCAAGCTGAAAAAAACATTGTGTAAACAAATTAATATTGTTTATACTTATCTTCTCTTAGAACAATGCTGAAAAATCGCTATTTTTTAAAAATGTATAACTTTTTTTATTCTTTTCAGTTAGTATGAGGCAATAATATTTTGCAAGTTAACAAAATATTTGTTTAAAAACTTTCCTGTTTTTCATAACTCTCTTCTTTTTAATCAATGCCAGAAAGTTGCGGTTTGTTCTTAAATTTCTAATTTGTTGTCCACTGGAAGTTATTTTTTCGATGTAACCAAAATGTTGAAATCTTCTATGAGAAAATGGCCATAAACAATAGTGAATTATTTTTAAAAATGTATTAAACAATTTTTCACTCACGGTGGTTTCTTGGGACTTATGGGGGAAGGGAGATTCTAGGATAACTTAAGGGGATGAAATTCAAAAACTAATACTTGATTTGTAATCTATAGCTAATTATGAAGAGAAATATTGAGGGACAATTACAGTGAAACCCTTCAATAGCCCTCCCTTCTATAGATTTTCCAAGAATTGACGCTAAGCCGCAGATAGGTGTAACAGGAACTGCTCGGTGTCTGCGGTTGTCACTCAGGAAAGGAAATAGGCGTGAACAAATAAAAGTAGAGCGGGCTATAACGAGTTACTTCTCACCCATCGCCAGCCCCAAAATCGGCGCTATAGAAGAGTTTCACTGTATATATTTTGAATATAAAAGATTCTGTAAACAAAATTTTTCTTGCAGGAAACACGTGTTAAAATTCATAGGCTCTGTGCAACCTCTAAATATAATTTTTTTTAAGAATAAAGTTTTAGATTAATAAGTCACATCCATACATGACCTTTATTAAATCTGATATACTCTGACTCTATACTCTAATGTTAGATACTCTTTTGTAATAATAATATTAAATTGAAAAATATATAAACTGTTCGCGATTATCATTTTCTGAAGGTATAAAAAATGATTTTTCACGTTATTGAAAGACCTGACTTGATAGTGAATGCGCATCTGTATGTCCTGTGAATATCGATTGGCACTTAGGTATGCGGTTTGTAGAGCAATATCTAGGCAATATCCACGAACGATCACTTTATCCGCACACATTACATTCAATATTTTATCATACAAAGCTGAAAAAACTCTAATGATTATAATTTGACATGCTCAATAATATCAGTCTTTTATATTGAACTTAAGAACAAAAAAAGGAAAAAATATTGAACATTTTTCAATTGTTTTCATATCGGAAACAGTTTTTTTACTACCAGAAGAATAGAGACGTAATATATAATTACAAGGTGCAAGAAATTAATCTGAAACGAAAATAACATAAAATCAATTTAAAAATACAGTGATAAAAAAATAGTCAATTTGAAACGTTTTTAAATTTTCCTAGATTTAAAAAATTGCTGAACAATTCCATTTTAAATAATGTAGTTAGGTCCAGCTTAGATTGTCAGGATAAT
This sequence comes from Belonocnema kinseyi, assembly GCF_010883055.1. Lineage (NCBI taxonomy): Eukaryota > Metazoa > Arthropoda > Insecta > Hymenoptera > Cynipidae > Belonocnema > Belonocnema kinseyi. The sequence goes on along the minus strand of NC_046658.1, from coordinate 115,018,747 downwards.
TTTTCAGTTAGATATATTATTTAAAAAGTGAAAATAAGAGGGTAAGTATTTCTCCAATTGCTTAAAAAACATTGTTTTTACTTTTTGCAATCGTTTGAAGATTACCTCAAAATGATCAAAGAAAGACAGTTTTTTCATTAAAATGTATTCTTTTCTGCAAAAGCATAGATATTTTGGATTTTCTTATTATATTTGCCGTCAGAACTCCTGCCATTTCAATCTAATCAAAGATATATACAAAAAATTTTATGATCGCAAGATCGCGGCAATTTTTCTCAAATTCTTGTAATAGTATTTTTATAAATATTGTTTTTATATTTATTGTTTGGCCCCACAACATTTTGTTCTGTTTATTTTTGTGTACTTTACGAAAAGTAATTGCATACAAATATTTTTAAGATTACTTAGAATTAAAAAAACTATATAAAATAATTAGCTTTTTTTTGTAAAATTTGTAAACTAAAAATATTTTTCTTTTTAGAATTTTCCAAATTTGGACAGTGATTATTGAAAAAAAATTATATAGTGTAATTTTTTCAATTTGAAATAGTCTTTAAGCAGGAACGAACCTGAGGAAATATGTAGTACATCTTACCATCTATCTATGAAGCAAAAATTTTAGTTGGGTTTTGAAAACATTTATTTCAAGAATTACATAAAAAATACGACGATTTTCTCACTTTTCAAAAAATTACACTTTTCTACGATCAAGTGAGAAAACATGAGTTCTCATATTAAATAAAAAAATCCGAATATCCAATGCTCGTTTGGAAATACTGCTTAGAAAAAAATATTACTCTATAGAATTCCTATATAATCTTGAAATTATTCTAAAAAATAATATAACATTTTTTGGGCAATTGATGAAATGAGTGTTCCTTTATTTTTACTCTAGAGACTGTCCTGGACTTTTCTTGAAATATTTTGCATGATTTGAAATAGAATTATTCATGTAATATTTATTATTTTTTTAGTTTGCAATTCCTTAAATTAAGGAAATGAATTTGAAAAAAGGCGTGAATGATCATTTTTTTAACGCTTCAAATGAAAGCCATAAAAATCTGACTTCAACATTATACAATTTGAACGCATATAATTAAATTTGGAATTATATTTGCTCCAAATGCAGGTTATTTTATATTTTATGTTTTACTATAAAACTTTAATTAATTAAATGTTTTTTAATTCTTTAGGATTATTTAGTACAAATTACAGATCTGACAATTTAGAATATTACAAATTATAAGTAGGTGCACTCTAAAAGTTCAATGATGAATTTTATTCATTTTGCAATAATTTCAACTTATAATCGTTTACAGTTAGCTCTTGATTGTTAAGCAATGAAATCTGGAGTAGCCCGTGGTTATTTTATGAACTTTCAATTAACGAAAGTTTGGTGCGTGATTTTGACTTTAAATATACTCTGCGAGATGATCCTTCAATATATATGAAATATTTATATTAAAGTTGTAATGGCTAATTTCAAATTAACTAAGTTGTATTGCAAAAAAGGGTTAAATGTTTTAAAACATATCAAACTTTTAACCTTTTTTAAAATGCCTTAAAATCTTTTTAAAGTTTATGAAAACTTACAAATTTCTCTGGCACTTCACAAAATGACAAAAAATAATATTCCAGACTCTATCAAATGGCAAAAACCCAAAATATTTGAATTAAAAAATCCCCAAAATTAAAAAATTCCTGATTAAGAAAACTATCTAATTATAATATTTCCGATTATTCTTATAATATTATCGAATTTAAAAATGCCTAATCATATATCACTCCCGAAATCAATTTGCCAAAACTCTTAAATATCCGAAACTATCATATTTCTGATATAGAAAATATTTAACTAAAAAATTTTGAAAGTCCGTGATATTCCATGTTTTTTTTTAAATAACTTGAAATTCCTCATAATGTTCTAAAACTGTTTAAATATTTGAAAACCTTAGTATTCCATTGGAATCGTTTAACATATTCTACAATTCTTAGAAATCCTTATTAATTCCTTTGACTGTGTTGAAATCATGTGACATCCCTTTCAAATCTTTTAGAAATAACTTACTTACGATAACTTATTCGTAAATCCTTAAAATCCCTCAAAATAGTTTAAAAACTTTGAAAATTAATTGAAATCCATTTAAACAAGCAAAGGTTTTGTGATATGTCCAGAATGTTGCTGGTTTTCTTCGAAAGCTATTGTAAATATATTTTCAAAAATTATATCCCTTGAAATTTTTAAAATTTTCAAAATTCTTTAAAATTCTTTGCATGAGTCTCTTACACTAAAAATTTAAAGGATAAGCCCTTCGGTACATCTACCTAAAACAAACAAAAATCTCTTTGGCATGGAAAAATTACTATAAAATGTTTTTGAGCTGAAACTTCATAGTTTCAAAAAATCGGTGCAAATCAAAGACTTCATGAATAATATGCTAAAATATTTCATCTATTTTTTTCCTGCCTAATGTAACATCGAAAATTTAAGGAAATTTTTAAAAATCAAACTTTTTGAATGTTTAAGGAAATATGAAATTCTTTATTTTTTAAGATTTGAGAAGAAAATAATTTAAACTAGCTTTGACTACTTGGATTCTACGTTATGTTTTTTGAACTGAAAACAATTAATTTTTTATTTTAAAGCACTGGAGTTTCATTTTCTGTTTATTATTATTATTTAATTTTTGAATATATTTTTTAGGTAGCCTTGCATTTCTGATAAGCCTACAGTTTTCACAATTTTTATTTTAAACGGCCAAAAAGGATAGTTTTAAACAATCATGAACACGGCTTTCCCGAAAACAATTGTTTGAAGAAATAAAGCTACCATGGCGCTATGTACTTTTTTAAAAAATTTACTTACGAAAAATGTTTATAAAAATTAATCAATAGGTTCAAATTTTAAATGAGTCTATTGTTACACGAAGTTTTTGCATTTTTTTAGAAAACATGTAAGTCACAATCTCAACCAAAAAATACACAAAGACTCCTGAAGTTTTTCGTTTTTATAAGAACAAAAAAATCAGGAACAGAATTACACCTCTAACCTATCATAAGTACGTGATTCCCGACAATAATAGTTTCGAGATGTTAATAGAAAATGGTGCCAGTTACTTTTTACTAACTGGAATCGCGAAAAAAATTTCTCAAAATTAATTAATGGGTTATACTTTTCCGATAGGTCCATTTGTGAGACACATTTTTTGCGTTTTTTAAAAAACATGAAAGTTACAATAGTAACCAAAAAAGGCAGAGTCTGGAATTTTTCCATTTTTATTGACAAATTAAAAAAAGAAAGAAAATTACACGTCCAACCCATCGTAAAAACGGATTTCTCAAGAACAATAGCTTCGAAATAGGTTTGAGGTATGAATCGTTTGTGTCATACACTTTGACGATTTATATTCGTGAATTATTAGAATAAAAATAAAGCAATTTAATTAATTGCACGGCCATTACTTCTGAGATCCATTCATCCTGCAATATAAAAATTTAAAAAGGCATAAACTTTAATGAATCTCTTGTTAAGAATTTAATTTAATTTGATGTACTAGATACCTACCACGTTCCTTTAGACCTTGAAACACCTGTGAAACTCTTGGTCATGTTCCCGCATTCAAACCACTACGTGGTTTAATTAAACATCTTAAATTGGTTAAAATACTATAATAATGATGACCAGTTAACCTCTTCAGATAAATTCAGTCGACTGTAAAAATGTGGAAAATTTAGGTATTATTACTTTCGCACAAAATAATATTGCTGCTGACTGAATTTCAAAAATTAATTACCTATATAATTCCAATAATTTACATTTACTCTGCAACTTAATTTTCTCTGGATTAATGATATCTTTTAATATTGACTAAATTTCAAACCATATTTAATTTAAATCGAATTACTTTAGTTTGCTTTGAAATTTAATAAAATGGATTTCGGAACATACGGACCATTATCCAGAACCTTATAAGATTTTCGTCAAAAGCATTTTTACAACAAATAAAAAAATAGCAAGACCCACGAATTTTCACATATTGTTTTTTTTAATGACTCTTGTACTACCGTTATCATCATTCGAATATATCAAACGAGTGTCAAAATGAAAGGTTATACCTTCCCAAGAATGAGATATCTCTAACGTATTTGTTTGATTTTAAACTAATTGATATCAAGGAGTAACTTTTATAATATTAAAAATTACACTGTAAAAACTAAAAATCTCTGTTTCGCAATATCGGATTTTGCTTTGTGAGCCTTTTTCTTGAATAGGATAACATCATGCTGTTATTTTCCATGTAAAACAAACAACTCTTGATTTCCACCAGTCATTTCATTTTAGTACCACTTGAGACTTTTTTTAGTCTTATTTTAGAACCTGAAATTAGCCCTGAAATAATACTTTTTTATACTGTAGAAAGAAGGCTTGAAATTAAATGCTTCCTTAAAGCTCAAGCTTTAATTTTCCTTTAGCAAAAGTCTATTGTAAACGTTTTTGGCGGCTACGAAGTAAAAAAATTTACGACTACAACAGCGACACGGAACCTTTAGAAGAAACTTTACGATGCAATTACAAGTTTTCTATACACACTGCGTGTTTTTTATTCATTTCTCGATGCAGTTTTTATGATAGCCAAACAAATCTCATAGTCAATTAATTAAAACCCTATCAACAAACAACACTATACTACTAGGACATAAAATATAAATATTACTGACAATTGTCCATATATAGAATCCAGAATACAATATAAAGAAATACTTAATTATTTTCCTCGTATTTTTTTAACAGATCTGCTTTAAAATATAATATAAATTTCTAAGGGAAATTGAAGAATATGAATCTCTTTGTTATAGGTAATGGATATTCGTTCAGATCAAATACTTCAATATCCAGATGAACGGCTACCGGCAGATGCTTGCTTCAATCGTCTGGAAAATTGATCTGCACGAATAAACACAATTTCCTTAAAACAAATCTCCGATGGATCTTCGATTTATCGAAACAATTTAAGTAATGAAGTTGTAATAGCTCATGTTAAAATCTTCAATTAAATGTCTTCACAACCTACCTTAGAATTTTTTTCAAATTTTTTACAAGAAGTGACTGAATCAAACCAAAAACGACGAACTAAAACAGATCCATTTTTAACCAGTTGCATATTCAAGAAAATAATTTAATTTTTAACAAAAAACACAAATCGTTCAACATAGTTAATTTTCTACTGAAAAATACAAATTCTTAATAAAATTCACAAAGTTTGAACCAAACTGGTGAATTATCATTAGATTAAGATTAAGACTTTACAAAGAACGAATTTCCAATAAAATGCAAATATTTGAAGCCATATAATAGAATTTTCAATTGAGATCAATTTTCTACCAAAAAAGAAAAATTTTCAATAAATTACATCGATTTTTCATGAAATATTTTAATTTTTAAACTTTGAAATATAAATTTTTAAACAAGAATAAAAGGATTACATTTTTATTAAAAAATCATTTTTATATTATTTTTGAATAAAAATTTTAATTTTTTTATTTTTTATTAAAAGTAAGAACGCGGAAAAATGTATTTTCAACAACAAAGATCAGTTTTTGCCAAAAAGTTAAATTTTCAGTTAAGAAATTTAATTTGTAATCAAAAACAAATTTTTAATTAAGTATTTTAATTTTCGACCACAGACATTAGTTTTTAACTAAAATTATAATCTTCAAACACAAATGGGAATTTTTAAGAAACTAGTTAAACTTTCAACCAAAGAAATAAATTTTCAACCTGAAGCGGAGAATTTTTAACCAGAAATGTAACAATTTATATTTCTACCAACAAATTTTTTTATTTTAAATTCAAAACAGTTGAATTTAACCAAAAAAGACGAGTTATTATCTAACTACATTAATTATCTACCAAAAAAGAAGAATTTTTAAAAAAATACTAAAATTTGCAACAAAAAAGTTGAATGCTTGATTTAAAAGATAAATTTTCTAACAAAAAATGAAATAGTTAAACCATTAGGTACAAAGTTCATTTCTAAACCAAAGAAATAAATTTTTAACTACATGGATGAATCTTTAGCAGCGAAAAACGTCAAATTTGTACCAAAATATTGGATTTTTGAAACAACAAGGATGACTTTTCAACCAAATTGTTGAATTTAAAAAAAAGTAATTTAACTTTAAACGAAATAACACAATTTTTAACCAAAAGTTTTATAGTAAACTTTTTAACCGAAATGATTAAGCTTCTACTAAAAAATAGTGGGATTTTCTTATTGAGTTAGGTGGAAAAACAATAAAAAAAGAGAAAGAATCTGAAGCCTGTGAAAAATAAATGCAACTTTATTTTTAATAGTTTTGAAGTATTCAGTTATATAACTCAAAATTTGTTCATATAAAGTTAAGCTTACATTCCACACATTTTATTTCGCCACATTTTGAACCCTGAAGACGTGATTAAACTGTTCATTAGTGATTAGTATTTATTAGTATGGATCTTGCTATGACATTATCAGTAAATTTGTACATTCTTGTGTGATCTATAAGGCATGATGACTTTGTGAAGCTCTTCGCCTGGGATGATTACTAGAGAGACTTATTTACGACCTCAGTCGGATCAGTGTTGCGGAACGAACGTGCTATTTAAATAAGCAATACGAATATTGTAGAATTTTAGATTTATCTCACAATCTATACACCCCCCCCCCCCCCCCCCCCCCCCCCCCCCCCACTTTTAAATAATTTTCCCTATCCCCGACAGCATAACTAGGCTAGAACCGAGTGAGTCATATTTACCCCGAAATGTATTTGACTTGATGGTATAATAATATTATATTATTTATTTATTAGTAAGATAGCATAGAAAAACCTTTAACCTCCCACTCCCCCCTTCCCCATCGAATGGACTTTGCATTATATATGCATAGTGCTGACCCTGATTCTGATGTTTAATAACCCTGTCATAATTTATAATTGAAAATAGTGGAAATGTAAAATTTAAGAAATGAATATGCGAGGGAAATATAATATCTTCCCTGATTCATAAAAAAATATGCAGGAAATATTCAAATTTTTAGGGCCAGATGTTATAAATAGAGTTAATAAATGATTGGGTTTTCATTCCAAATTCTGTTTTTATCACACTAACCCCGTTATCACTCGTATCTCTATCCACCCTAAAAGAAACTTTAATTTTCTTATCGGAATAATATTTCTATTGTAATCTTCATGCTTTACCTTCACAAATCTTGTAAAACTTGTAAATAAATTCTGTTTTGAATCAAATTTCCATTGGCAGAGAGATAGTTTGTTTTGATCCAAATAATTATTTTAGGAAAACGTAAAACTTTTTCCTTAACGTGAGTAAGATTTCATTATTTTCATCTGTTCACGGATTGTGCTTGCGACTGCATAATAATTCCACAAAAGATTGAATGCAAAGAAGATACTAGAGAAAAATACCTAAGACGATTACTCACTTGAAAAGATACCGTTGAAATCTACCACAATTCTTTTGAAACATATATACCTACTTCAAGTGTTGCATTTAGTTATATATCTTTCCATATAAATCTCTCTGCTGTTATATGTTGCATTCTTTTTTATTCTGGTATCAACATAACTTTTATCGGTTTAGAGATATACATACTTGTTCTTATCCTTCTTTCTTTCTGGAAGGTTTAATATAAGCAAGACACTTTTGTAAAATACGAAGGTTGTATTTGTAATGTACAATTCACCAAACAAGATCTCAACAGTGTTTCTGGTACGTCTTTTTAGGAAACATAATCTGTTATTTTTACTTTTATTTACAAAGATCAAGCACAGCCAAGCTGATCGAGCCACCTCAACAACGCCATCCCTTGACGCCCGCGCAAGGTCTCGAACGGCAGACATTAAAAGTCACCGGACAGAACAAGAACGTCAGGAACAAGCTCCACGACCATTACTAGGAATAGTACAAATTTCTCAATTGCAAACTTATTGTTAGATACTTACCTGATGATATTTATAAGGCTTAAAAAATTATTAATGAAGACAGTTCAAAAACTATTGTATAAATGCTTACATGTGAAAACATATCCCTGAGTTAGAGAAAGTTGAGAAATTGTTGATGGATTTAATTCGAATGATCAAGAAAATAACATATTCAACGTCCAAACATAAGAAAAAACTTTTTTGTGTTCTTAACATGGATTCACACAAAATTGTGCAGTTATAAATTTAATTTTTGTTCGCGAAAAAGAGTACACTAAGTTTCCATTATTTTAATTGTCATTTGACAAGGTTACAGATTTTAAAGCCGTTTTTGAAAAATTTCTTTCATTAAAAAAATTTTTTTTCAATAAAGCAAATTTATTTATACCTTGGAATGTAACTTAAAACGGGAATTTAATGTTGTGGATAAAAAAAGCAAAATCTAGCCCAATCAAAATTGCAATTTGGAATTTAAAAAACTTTCTTTTTCAGTCAACTTGAACAGTGGGATGAAATCATAAAATAAGATTCAAAATAACATTTAGAACGCAATTATGCACCGATTTTAGATTACTTTTTTGAAGTACTCAGGACTGAATTTTTCGGAAAATGGAAACAGTAAAGTTTTTGTTTTGTGTATAAAATTTTTATTTTAATGCAAACAGCGACAAAAATTTCGATTTCTTTACTTTCATTTTTTATCTTCTAGACAACATTTTTCTTTTACTTCTTATCCCTTCGATTCAATGCGCAGGGTATAAGAAAGATACAAAAATTATCAACTTGCAAATTGGAATGTTATAAACAAATTGTAGTAACAAATACTCGACATTAGGGGTTATTCGTATTTAATGTATATTAAAATTGAAGAAATTTAAATTAGACCAAAATCCAAATTAAAAATCCTATGTAACTTCCAGTAATCAAATTGATGCAAACTCCTGTTATCAATTTGATTATTAGAAGTTAAATAGGATTTTTAATTTGGATTTTGGTCATTTTGGCCATTTTTAGGCGAAAAGAAACCGTTTTTTTCCGACCAATGATGTTTTTTGAAGAAATTTTGGCCACTAATCAATATTTGATTATTTTATAAACAGATTATATAAACAAATGCACATTTTGGGGTTTTTAAGCGAAAAGAAATCGTTTTTTCTTCTGATCTTGCTGAGATTATATTGACACTGTTGCTTTCTGAAAAAACTTTGCAACCAATCAATATTTTTTTATTTAATAAACCGATAATATGAATAAATGCACATTTTGGGCGATTTTAAGCAAAAAGAAACAGTGTTTTCTTTTGTCCTTACTCAAATTATATTGTCAATAAAGTTTTCTGAAAATTTTGCTGCCACTCATCAATATTTGTTTATTTCATAAACAAATGTATATTTTGGGTGTTTTAAGCAGAATTTGCTTGTTTTATAAACAAATTATTTCAATAGATTCACATATAAGTCTTTTTTAAACGAAAAGATATCGTTTTTTTTTCTGGTCTTGTTGAACGTATATGGCCAATGATGTTCTATAGAAAAATGTTGCTAAGCATCGTTAATCGTTTATTTTATAAACAAATTTACATTTCAAAATTTTATATTTTGTTACGCCTCCCTATTTGTGTAAATTATAAACAAATTAGGTAAACAAATACACATTCTAGGCATTTATAGGCTGAAAAAATCGTTCTTTCATCTAGTCTGGTTAAATTTATATTGTGAATGATGTTCTTTGACAAAATTTTACGATAAAATGTTATCGGTCTATTTTATAGAGAAATGATATAAAAACTGCACATTGTTCGCTAGAAATCGCCCAAAGTGTAAATTTTTTTATATAGTTTGTTTATACAATAAACACATATTGCTAGTTAACAAGTTTTTTTCAGAAAACATCATTGGCAATATAATTTCAGCAAGGTCAGAGGAAAAAACGATTTCTTTTTGCTTAAAAACGCTCAGAATGTGCATTTATTTAAATAATTTGTTTACAAAATAGACAAGTATTGATAGGAGGCAACAATTTGTTCATAAAACATCAGTGGCAATATAATTTCAACAAGGTCTGAAAAAAGCGGTTTCTTTTCGCCTAAGGACGGCCAAAATGTGCATTTGCTTATATAATTTCCTTATAAAATAAACCAATAACATATATTCTTACATTTTAATGTCCATATATCATCCTAACGATACAAGCAAGTGATTTCAAAGCGCAGAAATGCACTTTGAAGAAGAATAAAAAAAATCGACATTTTTTCGCTCTTTGCATTAAAATAAAAATTAAATAAACAACATATTAAAAAATCTACTCTCGGCATTAACTAAAAAATTTAGTTCTGAATTTTTCAAAAAAATTAATTTAAAAGCAGTACTTAATTGTGTTCCAAATGTCATTTTGAACCTCGTTTTCCGATTTCATCCCACTGTGCGACGGCAAAGGACCGAATCTCAAGCCGTAAAAATATTTAATGATTGATGTACTTTTATTTCTCATCTTATTTTCACTTGCTCTTACATTAAAGTTTTTTATTTATAATTATTTGTTTATCGGCTAATAAACCTTGAACTTTTTTTAATGCAGTGTAAGGGATTGTATTCAAATATTGTCGCAAGCTTAATTAAAGCTGTGACCTCTATTCGACAAAATATTTATTATCGGTGACACTATTGTGTTCTGAACTTTATGTGATCAATCAAAAACAGAATTCACCAGACGGCCGAACTTCTTTATAGTAACTATACATAGGGGAAAAGGGGGTCGTTTCTTTTTGTGCCTTCCTCTTTCAGGATTTCATTTTATCCTGTTCCAAAGAAATCTTCTCAACTTTTTAATCAATTTTCCATTTTCATTAAATTGTCACTGACGCAGTAATTGCTTGACGAGTTAAAACATTACAACTTGTGTACGCACTCATGCTTTAATGATACACCAGGAATATTCTGTTAGGATGTTATTGCACAAATAGTGATTAACGTCGACAACAGTAAAATTCATTGCTAAATTTTACATGAATGTGATATAACCTACTGACTAACAATCGCAATTCAACTATCCGTTCCAGACAAAACATCGTGGACGCATACCATAATTTTCAATTGTTTTTTGAATGATTTATTGAATGAAACTAATTAGAAATGTAGGAGAAAATTTTTTTATTTTTCCACAGTAAAACTTAATTGCCAAATTTTACATACATGAAGGTTATAACCTACTGACTAACAATCGTAATTGTGTACATCTGTTCCAGATAAAGCATCATGGACGCACACCCGAATTTCCAATAGATTTATGAGTGATTCATTGAATAAAGCAAATTAGAAATATAGTTTAAAATATTGTTCTTTGGTTGCTTATAAAATTCGATACTGAAGATGTTTAACATTTAATGGATCTTCAAATCATTATGTTAAATACCCTGCAATTATAAAAATTACAACTCGTGCAACGCCTTGCATGTTTAAATAAAGTTACGAAATAAAGTTGGTGAAAAAAAATAAGTTAAGCAAAAAACATCCCTACGCAAATGCTTTATAATTAAGAATAAAGTGATTGGGTGTTTACCGATAGGAAACACCATGATCACATTTCTTAATTTATTCAATTCAGCTGAATTAAAAAAAAACTAGAGAAAAGGAGAATTATTTTGAAAGAAATTTAGATAGTTCAGAAGTTTAAGTAGATTTTTTTTATTTAAAAAAATTCTTATCATTTCAAAGATATATAAAAAGGTTTGAAGTTTTTAGAAGACGTAACCGAAGATTTTAATTTGAAAAGATTTTTAAAAATGTTAAACGAAATGTAGCTTTTTCAAAATTTGAAAAAGAAGCTTCTTCAAAGCTTCGAAATATTTCAAGAGAATAAAAAAATGTTGTTAAGATTTCAGGGTAAATTTTGTATGATTTTTAATTTTTTTAAATAGGTTTTACGAGAATATTTCAAAGGATTTGCAGAATTTTCAAAAAATAATCCGAAACATTTTAAGGCAATTTTTGAAATCATGTAAAATTTTCTTTAACTTTTTAGAAAAATACAAATTATTCTGAAGAATATCTAGAATGTTAGGAATTTTTGCATATTTTTTATTAATTTTAGGACAAAATCAAATCCTTTTAAAGGTATTTGAAAGGTTTAGCAGTTTCAGAAATATTCCAGAATAAATGAAAACTTGAGATTTCAGAAAATTCAGAAACATTATTTTAAAACATTCAAAGCAAAATCAAGATTTTAAAAGATTTTAAACAGGAAATCAATGATTGAATGATTAAATCTATACTGTCATAATAGATGATTAACAGAAATACCAAAAATAATTAGGTAAAGATATACGCTTATAAAAATAATAAGTGTCATGTTAATCAACTCTTCACAGATTTACTCGATACCATAAATAACTATAATAGCAATATTACCTTAAATAGGGCTGTAGTTGGCACCAGAAACATGGGTTAATTAACAAAAACAATTTTTTTTAAAGAATTTCAGAAATGCAATTTCTGTATTCTTTCTCATTGTTGGCATCATGCCATTATTAGATTGACTTTTCTTATCCTGATCTTTTCTTTTAAATGTTTTCTTCCTACGAGAAATTGTAGTATAGTTTATACATACTTTTTATACTGAAGTTCTCTACTGATTCTTTATTTTCTTCTTTTACATTATTTAAAAATATTTATGATATTTTTTAGATCCTATTTTTAGATTTTTTCAAAATTCAAAGTTGTTCATGCCTCCAACCTCAAAATTAATTACAGTTCTTTAACTGTATATCGTTCTTATTCCTAATATAAATGCGTTATTATGCAGTTATTTATTCATGTTTCGATTATTAAATTATTCTATTTGTATCGTTTTATTCAGACTACTTTTTTCTTTTCCTAAACTAATTTTTGCTGTATATCGTGTCTTATTCTTTTTAAATTTTATTTAAGTACATAATTTTTAGAAGTGTCTTTCGAGAAACAAATATTAAACATTATAGTTGAATTATGTTTCTATTTGATAATTATAATCATAATAAAGTGTATTGACACAAAACATTCTTTTATATTGTTAAATATTATTTTATAACCAATTCTGGCTATATTTATATCTTGTTTTTTCATTCAATAATTATTTATATATAATATATGGGTGTCCCCATACAAAGTACTATTATTCCCATATGTGAAAGGGTGATGTTCGTAGCAGGTGGATGTTATGTTTCATTTCTCTATCTGTATTGCCCCCCCCCCTCCCCCAACTTCCGCATCGAAATATGGAAACGGCGACGATTTTGACTGAACTGCGGCTTGAATTCTTTTGAATTCCAAATAATTTATGATGAATTTTATCAAATTTAAAGTCAACTTCAACCAGTTTAAAAATTCTGTTAAGAAGCTTTAGTCCTTAATTTTTACTTTTTTTATTATTTTAACGATGAGGAATATGAAAAACACTTTTCTCATTCCACATATAGTCCTGCGATTATTGTGGATAAAATGGGGTTGGATACACCTATCTACTCATTAAAAAATATGGTGAAATAGAAAAAAAATTTATGAAAGTATTTCCAAGGATAAAATTATAATCTAGGAAAATATGCGTGAAGAGAATTCCCAAGGTAATTTCATTACGAATTATATCTGTTTAAAATTATTTTTTATTTGTAAATTTTTTATTTTCTGGTTTATAGTTTTCAAGCATTTAGCATCAGCAATTAGCTATTAAGATTACATTTTAATTTAATGAATAAATTATAATACTAACATTATTTAGGAATTTGAAATATTGTGTTATAGAGAAATTACGTGAGTAGGTTAAAAATAAAATGAGAAACGTTGAAAAGTCATGACATGAATTCATCTTAAAACTTCAGCTTGTAAAAACTATTCATTCAAACCAAATTTCATAAAAATCAGTACAGTGGTTCAAAAGAAATTCTTAGGCAAACGATGTCTGGCCCCGAAATCCAAAAGTCGCAAGACTGGGAGCCCCTTTCGCATTAGTAACTTTAGAGTTTTAGATTCCCGAATTTCTAGTACCTTTGGAGTTCAAGTCTAACTGTCCTATTGCTAGATGCAGGTATTAGCCATGTAAGGAAGTCCTCTGTAATCTCTTCTACTAAGTACGAGGGTAGTTCAACAAGTCCTTAGAATGACCAACAGATGGCGCGCGAATCGCTCCAAATCATCTGTTTTCAGTCAGCACCACTCCCGACTAGATATATG
>NC_046658.1:115000830-115004467 GCF_010883055.1 Belonocnema kinseyi | reverse complement strand
AGCGAGGGCGCATACTTTGAATAAAATATTTGTTATCATTCTCTTGAAATAAATGTGTTTTTTTCTTGAAAAAATACCGGTTTCGTATGTATACACCTGGTACATAGATTACTTCTTGAAGTTTACATTAGAAAAACAGTTTTCAGTTTAGGGTGTAGTATTTTCTACCTGAGAATTTCAATTCTGTTTAAGAAAAACTACTCACAACTTGCAGAAACTGTAACATTTTTACAGGTTGTGCATACACAAACAAGTGATTGAAACTTGCACTCACCAATGCATAGCTTTTGTACTTTTTCTTTCTGGCGACTTTTATTATCGATACTTGGAAGAAAGCGCTATTCCGCATTTGTGCTTGAAGAGAAAGTTTATTTCTCAGCCGCATTTCCAGTCATTTATGAGTTATAGCAAGCAGTCTTAAAGTATTGTTGTAAAATGGAGAAAATAATATTGGAATTTTATTGACTAATAAGTTCGATAGATTTCAATAACAACTTAAAGTTCTTTTCTTTGAAATGAAAGTAATAAGTATTAGCATTTAATACTTGTATCAGAATAAGGCTGTAAAAATGATTTTACAATAATGCCTTCTGTTAAGTGGCAAGTTATAAAATATGCATTGTTAAAAATTATCTATAAAATCGAGGAGAACATTGCTATCGTTAACTGTATCTAATTTCAGAAAAGAACTGAAGTCACACATTAGAACAAATATTTCGGATGAAAATGATTTATTATTAGTTATTTTGAGTTTTGTTTATTTTCTTTGTCTTTAAGTAAAAGTTTGAATTCTTATATATATATATATATAATCCTAAGGTTGTCGTGCTCATATTATTCTTTGAAAAATTCTCTACAAATCCCTTTGGTACGTTTCTACTTAAAAAATGTTATTTAGGAATTATACAGTTCTTAATTTTATACATCATATTTTTCTTTAATAAATTTTTCAAATAAAAACTTATGAAAGGGATTCTTGTAGAATCTTTCAAAACAATATTTTTTTCTAACGTTTTCCTTCAGTTCTGTTTGAAAATTAGTTACAATTAACAATAGCAATATTTCGCTTAGTTTAACAATTAATTTTAAAAAATTCATTTTCACAAAATTTATTAAATATTTTATAATCATGTGCCTATTTTTAAATTTTTTTAAAAGTTTTGATTTCTTTTTAATTACAGCATATTCAAAAACCTTTTTGAACTTTCTAGAATATTTTACAATGATTCCAAAGATACAGATGTATCTATGTACAATTTTAAATAGAATTTCAAAATGCTCTGCAAAAGTTTTATGAAAATATTTTTAAATAATATACAGCGTGATTTTTTTACTTGGGGCTTTTAATTATCTCGAAAAATAGGCACTCTAGAACAAATTTTATGAATCAAAAGTTTTAACTTAAAAAAATCAACCTGTATAATTTTTATTGAGTCAGTAAAATAAATATTAAAGTACTAACCAATTAAAAACAACAAAATTTGTAATCGAGTACAGTATCTTTTTTTCTGAAGCCTACTTTGGTACAAAAATAGAAAATCGGAAGGTCAAGATTTAAGTTCCTAATAATGCTTCAGAAAATACACAGCACTTACAAAAAATGACCTTATCAGCATTAAAATAAACAATTTTATGTATGTTAAACAAGTAGATTGAAAAAATTGTATTTCTATTTAAATCCTCCCTCTGAAAAATATTAAATTCAGTTTTCTAAAAAATCCGTTATTATTAAGTTTGAAAAATATCTGCAAATTTCAGAATATAAGACGGCAAGTTTTCGCAGTATAAAGTTATTTCTGTTTGCAGTTAATACGGTCTGTCACCAACATTAAGTTATTTCGTAATGATATTTGAAAAAAAATTATTTTTTTTAATCCAATAATAAGTAGAAAAGAAAAAATATTGGTACATCTAGTCTATTTCAAAAATGCAAATGCTAATAGTAATTGTAAATTTTCATAGGATTCAGGCTGACACAACAGTCAAAATTATGAAATGGTTACAAATTTACTGCATCGTTAATTTTTTTGCTAATAATTGAGATTGAATAATGTGCTACAGAAATCTAAACATTTCAAATCCATGTGTAAAGTGTATATTAGTAATGGTGAATTCGTGAATTAGTGAATTAGTTTAGAGACACAATTTTATTTCTAATGAAAAACTTTAATTTATGAGCAATGTGAAAGTCAAAATGTTTTAGATTAGTAACTTTTCAATATGTTCCAGGCTAATTATTAAAATTTTACATTGAATGTCCTAATATTTGATATTTTTCAAATTAAAATGTCAAAAATTAAAAATAAATAATGTTCATTCGTTCGCAGCATGCCGTTGGTTTGCGAAGATGTTTGAATATTTTCATTCCTGTTTTATTTAGTTGGTTCGTTTTATTATTCAAAGTTTAAAAATATACAAGTGCAGAAGGAAATAATGTTCAATTTACAAAATATGAAATTCTTTGGCATACATTTTTAATTGTTAAAATTGTACAAAAAAATGAAATTAATATTTAGAAACTAATTTTTTCGAAATAAATATATTTGACATTTCAATTTCAATATTAAATCATGTTATTAATTATTATTTATTTTATCATTATCTTTGTAGATCTTTTATCTTTGCAGAAAAGAAAATTTGGGGGATTTTCCGAATTCTTTCAAATCTCTAAATTCCTTGATTTCTCTGAATTCCCAGAATTCCTTGAATATTCTGAATTCCTTTCATTCTCTGAATTTCCTGAATATTCAAAATTCTTGAAATTCCAAGAAACCTTCTGAATACTTTGCATATTTTAAAGTCTTTGGTATTCATGGAGTTTTCAATAATCTGAAAATGCCGCGAATTCAAGGAATTCGGATAATTCAGAGAATTTCGATGAATTCATATATAGCTGAGAATTCGGAGAAATTAAATAGAAATTTTCAAAAAAATTTGAAAGAACTCTAAAGGATTTGAAAGCGTTTAAAAGCGATTTAAGGAATTCAAAAGAATAAAAAATCAATAGAGACTTTTATATAGATTTCTTGGTTTCCAGGACCTTTCTACATCAGCCTATAAAAAATATAGACATTTTTTTTTTATTAAGCCATGCCTTTGAAATTATTTTTTCAAGTGATTCAACTGTATAACTTTCAAAATTGGAATCATAATAATCTTGTTTTATATTCGTATGTTAGTAATTGATAATGATTATTATTAACTGAGCTATCCAAAAATAAAAAATAAAGGAATTTGGATCATTTGGCTCGTTTGTTTTAATGCTATATAACCCATCAATATCTACCATGATTGAAATGTTTTTTTTTATGTTTTCAAAAGTTGATTTAAAAACTTCAGCTTCAGAGTCATTCTTTAGATTTGACATATTAATTATGTCTTATATTTAACTGCATCAAGCATATACGTAGTTTGCAATAGAATCTGTCACAGATGTTATGATGAACTGACACCCGCTTAAAAGTTTCAGTCACTTCCGTTCTAAAATGACATATATATATATATATACATCCATTTTTTTTTGTCGCCTGCCTATTTTTGCCATCAGAATCTCACACTCTTTTACGTAACTCAAAGCCAAACATTCTTTCCTAAAATAAAGAAAAAAAGTGGAACTGCACACTTCTTTGCCCCCCCC
>NC_046658.1:114968093-115000820 GCF_010883055.1 Belonocnema kinseyi | reverse complement strand
CCCGGGGTAAACTATCAGCTCTTATAATAATGTAATAATAAAATAATATAATATAAAAATATCAGACTTCAGAGGAGAGAGGGTGATTTTTCACAAAAAAAAGGAATAATAATAAAGAAGAATATTCAACAAAATAGTTGAGCTTTTAGCAAAGCAGTTCAAATTTTAAACCAAAACGATGAATTTCCTCAAAGATAATTGAGTTCCCAACAATAAAGTTAATTTTTAACCAATAAAGATAATTTGTCTATCATAAAAGATAATTTTTAATCCAAAGTTAAAGAAGTTTATAACCAAAAATGGAATCGGTATTTTTTAGTTCAAACAATTACAGTTTAACTAAAATCAAAATCAATAAAAAAGACGAATCTTCAACAATTAATATAGTTACATGTTTAAACAAATACGATCAATTTCTAACGGAGAAAATTAATTTTCTGTCAAAAAGCCAAATTTTCAACCAAGTAGTTAAATTTTGACCTAGCGAAGGTCGATTTTTAAACAAAAATATTAACTTTTCACTAAAAATAGAAAATATTTTAATTTAACAAATTAATTCTCGAAAAAAAGTGTGAAAAAGATAAATTTTTAACAACATGGATAAATTCTCAACCGAAGAGAGAAATTTTTAACTACAATTAACTAATACTAATTAATAAAAATTAACTAATTAAGTTTTAGTTAACTAATGAACTGAAATGCATACAATTTTTACCGAAAAGTTGTTTTTTTAACGAAGAAGATTAATGCGCAACCAGAAAAGAAAACTAATTTTCAAGAAAATAGTGAGCTTTTAAACAAAGTAGTTTAATTTTTTACGAACGAGATGAATCTTCAACGACAAACAAATGAAATCGCAACAATGCATGTGATAGTTAACATTTTAAATAAAAAATATTTTTATTTAAACTTTGAAAAAATTTAATTTCAACCAAACAAACAAATCTTTAAAGAAAGTCGATTTCAACAAAACAGTTAAATTTTTAACCAAGTAGCAGATTTTCAATAAATCGAGATAAATTTGAAAAATAATAGACTTTTCCACTAAAAAAATCAACTTTCAACCCAAAGTAGTTGGATTTTCTTATTGGATTCTACTAGAATTCAGTTCTCAGTTGATCGAAAAAAATTATAAAAACGAGAAGTAAAAAGATAGTTTGATTTTGACCTGAAAAGATCAATTTTCAATTTAAAATAATAATTTTTAAAATATATTAAAGTTTCATTTTTAGCTTAAAAAATAATTTTCGGATAAAAATAAGAACAAACGAATTTTCTAACAGAATAGTTAAATTTTCAGCCAGGAATAAATTTTAAAGTAATATTCATAAAGTTGTAACCAAAAATATATGATTTTTCTACCAAGAAGATTAATGCGCCACCAAAGAAACTAATTTTCAACAAAGTATTTACACTTTTAACCAAATAGTTAGATTTTCAGGAATAAACACGTAATTTTCAACAAGAAAAATTAATTTTTGACCAATTTTTTATGACAGAGATGAACTTTTAACTACATGAGATAAATTTTCTGCCAAAAGCATGATTTTGTTAACCAAGAAGATTAATGCTTGAACATAAAAAACTAATATTCTACAAAAAAGTTTTTTTTTTTGAACATATAGTACAATTTTAGCACAACGAGATAAATTCTAAAGCAAAAATATAATAATAGACTTTTTAACCAAAAAAATTGACTTTGAATCCATAATTGTTGGATTGTCTTATTAGGTTTTATAAATTTAGTTCGTATTTAAGCGAAAAAAGTAAGAAAAGCAAGAAGTTTCTTGAAAAAAAAGATAAAAAGAATTCACAAACCTTGTTAAAATTTATCGTCAGGAAACGCACTTAACGTCATCTAAGTTCGTAACGTAACTACCACTGACCCCCAGCCTTATTACAAACTATAGTCCCCCCCGTTCTCCCTTAAATTGGTGATGTGCTTTTTGGATGGACCCTGAAAAATACATAACTTCCATTTGAGATTTTCGAATTTAGAATTTGTCCGATGAAATATTTGCGCAATGGAAATACATATTTTGTACCAATATACAGAATAGCATCGATTTACGTAGTAGCTATAACCTAACAGATGTAAAATGAAATTGCATTCGAATGTACTTTCACAGGAAACAGATTGAACAATTTTGGATATAGAGATACCAAGCTAAATCTATTTCCAATAGTTTTGAAATTTTTCTGAAAATATGTATGCGGAACAAAGCTCGATAAAATCTCAATGTGTGACCTCAAGTGGTACTTAATCAAGCTGAAGTTAGATATCTAACTTTTAATCTCATTATTTCATTAAAAGTTTAAGGGGGGAAGTTTCTAACCTCATCATTCAACAGCCATTATTAAACTCACAGTTCGTTAATTAAAGTGAGAAGTACCATAAATGAGTTCGCTGAGAAAAAAAACTGCTAATTTTATATATCTCCAAATATAGTTTCCTCCTATAGATAGGTTTGTAATTACCTAAATTTTAAAATATAATGTTTTAACATATTTTAATATAATTCGAACCTAAGAGTTCAAAAATATAGTTTGTTTAAAATTAAATTTTAAATTGTAGCTGCGACTGATATCCAGGTTTAATATGATTTTTAGCTAGAAAAGACAATTTAGAAGTAGATTTCTTTGTGTTTACAGATTTAAAAAAAAATGACTCTGCTTATGCGAGAAAAACTTTCTTAATAATCAAGATACAACCATTGGATATCTGAAATTTAAAAAAATTAAATAAGAAGAAAGTCAAATTTAATATCCTGTTTAACGTCCAATAATTTCTCATTTTTCTTTCCTCTATTTTATTTTTGTCCAAAAAAAGAATTTTGTTCTTTTCTTTTTTAGGAATTTTTGTGTCCTTTTTCAAATTGCACTAGGAACATTTTATGGTAGTTTTACAAATTTGGTCGTTGTATTCTTGGTCTTATTTTCAGGAACTTTGTACATTAATATGGTATGGGGCGTATTTGTTCGCGTCTTCGAGACGAATTGATCGACCTATTGTTGAGATTTTTATGACCATCCAGTACTGCCACATAAAGTTTCAGAAAAATATTTTATTCTGTTAATATGAATAAAACGCTTCCGATATTCAAAATAAAATACTATGTGTATTGTATTTGTTCGCGACCTTCAGACGTATCGATTGACCTATTGTTGAATATTTTATGACCAACCAGTAACGATTTATGAAGTAGCAACAAAAAATGGTTCATTCTTTTTAAATAAGAAAAACTTTGTCTCTATTAGGAATACTTGCTACATCTGAAATTTTTTCTCGGTTCTTCGAGACACGTTGAAAAATCTATTGACGAACCTTTTATGACCTCTTATGATCTATCAATATCGATTTATAAATTTACAAAATATATTGTTTACCTTGTTAATTTTACGAGAACTTTTTAAATACTGGGAATAGAACAGTAATGTATATTCTGTAATTGTTCGCGTCTTCGAGACACGTGCATTGGTCTGTTGACGAACTGTCGATGACCATCCTTAATTGATAAATAGCTACTTAGAAAGTTTAAAAAATTACAAAGTTTTTACGGGAAAACTTTTGCTTTGATTTGGCATATAAAACTAACGCTAGTTAAACCATTTTTTGTTGAAATATTGACATTTTCTTGAGTTCTCTGATTTTCGGAAAATTTTTTTTTCAATAAAACAGAAACATTAGCTTGAAAAATATTGAAACAATCCATTTTTTTCTCTTCTTAAGGAAAACCCTTCCTCTATGAAAAGTTAAAATGATTATAAAATGAAGAAAAAACATAAATACACCCATATTGAACACATCCATAGTACTTTTAATAAAATCTCGGTAACAATTAAAAAATTTACCAATATTTATCACCTTACTTTAACTTCAAATCTAAATTTTTATTTTTTAATATTGCATTTCATTTATGCTTTCAGATTTTTATATTCATTAGAAAAAATCCTTTCATTATTCTTTTAAATCTTTTTACCTCGGGATTAAAAATTTGGTTGAAAATTTAATACGAATTAGAGAGGGATGAGCGATTCCTGAAAACCTATAAAATCTAAATGTTCACATGAAAATTCTTTGTTTCGTCGCAGTTCTATCCGAGAAAGCTGATTTTTAGAATTCCCTTTTCAACTTTATTTTTACCATTTGATTTTTTTTTCTGTAACTAGACTATGAAACAGCCCTTCATTGGTCCTCGGCTTTAACGAGTCATTTATCAAGCGGACAGTTTTCATTTTCGAGGAGAGGCAGACACAGCATCGTTGATTTGGAATAATTTTAAAATTATACCTTTAGGCAATAAATCAACTAAAGGAAGGAATAATTTGTTGCCGAAAAATCCTCATAGTAGAGAAGTTTCTATAAATATTGACTTTTTTCAGTCACTCGTGATGCGCTTACTAATAGATGAATTGGCTATTTAAGAGTCCTATTTGTTTCAAAAAGAAATGTTACCTTTTTTATATGGGAAAAACTTTTAAATAATGAAGATACAGCAATACAATATTTAGCTTATTTATTCGCATCTTCGAGATATATCGATCAAGCTACTGTGGAAATTGTTATGACCTACCAGTACCGATTAATGATATTTAAAAAAAATGATTTATTCTGTTTACATGAAAAACCCGTTTTGATATTCAAAATCCAACAGTACGGTTAATGAAGTTTTAATAAAAAATAGTTGATTCAGTTTATATAAGAACTTTCTTAATATTAGGAATACTATAGTGTTTTATCTGACATATTTGCTCGCGTCTTTCAGAGACTCTTATGATCTAGAAATACCGATTTACAAATTTAAAAAATATATTTTTTTATCTTATTAACAGACGAACAATAAAGTTCTTTATGCAACCCAGGCATGATTTACGCGTTTTATCAGCGTTTTTTAGTTCCGACACTAGACATTTACATAGCAGTAGGAGCGACAGCAAATACGCATGCGCGCAGTACAGTTATAGGTTCATAACTCTGATAGCCATATTATAGGCGATCATCGTACTGCGCGCGTGCATATGCGCAGTCACCCGTATATGAATGAATAGACCGCGTCAATCTAACCTGAAATTTCAAAAATGATCAACTCGTTAATCATAACTTTTTTCCATATAGTATTAGTTGCACCAAGGAGGCAAACGTCTTTTTATCAAAGGTATACAAGTACTATACAATATATTTAATAATCTTAAAGGAAAATATCTAAACTTCTTTTTATATAGCTTTAATCCAATTTAATTTTAATAAATATTTCAGTAAATTTAAGATTTTATATCGTAATAAGTTAGTCTTAAAAAATTTTAGGGTATTCTGAGTCTTACTGATGATTACCATTTTCGAAACTGATCCGTTTTACAGATGTTTAAAATTTAAAATCCTCTAACTTTTTAAAGTTTTAATGTGTATAGTTCAAACTTATTAAATTTCGAACATCTTTTTAAGTCTAATTTTTTATTTTAAATTTGCCAAACTGAAGAAATTTTGAACATATAGAATGAAAATTACAGAGTTTGGAATCGCAAAACTTAAAACATTCACTATTTTTCATTTTTAAATTACACAATTACAAAAAAAATTCAATTTTAAGTTTTACAGTTTTAAACAGTTACAGTTACAAACTCTTCGATTTTTAATGTTTTAATGTTAAAAAATATATAATTTTAAATTATTCAATTTTCAAGATTTATATTTTGAAGGTATATATTTTTGAACGTTTTTTTTTACAAATTGTTCGCATGGGAAGACTTTAAATTTAAAACTCTTCAAATTTGAAGATACATAAATATAAATTCTTGAAATTTGAAGATTTTAGAAACCGAAAGTCAAGTTTTTAGTATTCTAAATTAGATTATAAGTTAAAATTTAACTTTTAATTATTTTTTTCTTCAAGAAAATATGATCTATTTCTATTTAATTGATACTAATAAGTGACAACTTGATTATGTTATAACTAGAAATGTGTAATTCAGTTCAGAGTTTACTTTTCTAAAGCCATAAGATCTTGTGTAAAGACGAAAGCGTGAACACGCGATGGCTCAACTTTACCATTGTTATCATTGGATTTATACTCAGGAGGTAGGAAGATATAGGAAGATGTAGAATGATTGCTTCGTGATCAGTTGAATTTATATTTTCTCATTTCTCTTTCCATTTTTATCACTTTTCCTTTCTTCACAATCTAATCTTCGACGTGAAGTCTTTTTAAAGACAGGATAATAAGCGGTTTTAAATTTTCAGGGTTACGCAATTATGCACCAATTTTATATTTTTTTAATTAATTCTTGAGAGATTATTGAGAGTCAATCAATAATTATTTTTGTTTATTTAATTTTTATTTTAATGCAAACAGCAGGAAACGTCGATTATTTCTACTTGCAAATTGAATTGTTATAAACAAATTTTCTTAAAGAAGAATCGACATTAGTGGTAATTCGTCTTTAAAGTATATTTCTACTGTGAAATTCCTTCCTTTCATTGTTAAGATGTCACGTGGCCATTTAAATTTAAGATTAAATATTAATAATTAATTTTATAAACGAATTGTATGAATGAATGCACATATAAGGCGTTTTCAGGCAAAACGAAGTCGTTTTCTTTGCTACATTCGTAGGAATCACTACCAATGATGTTTTCAGAAAATATTTGACACTTATCAATATTATCTTGTTAAAATTATATTCCCAATGATATATTGTAGACAAATGTTGCCATATATCAGTTTTCGTTGATTTTATAAAAAAAGTTATGTACAAAAATGTACATTCCAGAATTTTATAGGCAGAATGAAATCGTTTTTTATTTTATTATTCTTTAAATTATATTTATAGTGATGCGCCTATACAAAAATTTGTCATTCATCACTATCTGCTTCTTTTCCCATACGAAAAAGAAGTAGTGGTAAATATTAGATCCAATACTTAACAATGCAGTGGAACTCTTAGATAGGGCACCCCACTAGAGTAGTTCCGAGAATTTATGGCGCGCCGCAGGTAGAAGTAAAAGAAGCTGCGCTGGGTGTACGATGGTCATTCAGGCGTGAACAAACAAAAGCGTTTACATCCGGAGCCGTACTATATTGGTTTTTTTTTAGAGAATGGTAGTATGGAATTAAGGATGAGTGAAGAAGGGAAAGAAGAAAAGAAGAAGCAGAAAAGGGGAAGTTGGGGAAGTTGGAGAAGTAATGGGAGGGAAGATGAAAGGGAGAAGATTTAAAAGACCTAATTAAGGTCTTAAGAGGGTACGAAACATTTTCTTACAGGTGTTTGGCGCCTACTGTGACTATTTTTTGTTTAGATTCTAAAGACGAACAAAACTGCACCTTTGTTATCTTATAATCTTAAGTTATTATTTTTAATAATTTAAATCGAGATTTTTATTAATTTCACAGATTTCGAGAAGTTCGATTTAAAAATGAGCCATGGCAAAATAAACTTATTTGAGTAAAAACTGTTAATCCTTTTTCTAAAATATTCCACAACAAATTGAAGGAATTTTCACCAGATCTGTTTTCAATAATATGTTCATTTATTTTGCAGATCTTCATTTTCGTGAGAGAACTATGAACACATGATGGATCAAATTTTGACAGGACTAGTGTTTTAGACACAATTATCTTCGAACAGCTGAAAACAACACTCCTCGCCTGGTCACTTAACAAGAATCTAATTAATAGTTTAAATCCCATTGCAATAAGTTTAGGCTTTTTACTGTTATTGAATTCCAAACTACATATAATAAGGTCTTTAATTAATATATTTTATGAACTATTAACCACGTCAAATTTCTGAAGGGAAAAGGGGTCACGCGTAATGTCATATAGCATATGACAAATACAAATGTAAATAACAATTTCTTCAAATGCTTGGAAAAATTAAAATTTGTGATTTTTTTAGAATTTCTAAAATTCAACTATTACATATTTGATGGATAATTTACATGCTTTAGTTAAAAATTCAACTTTTCTATTGCAACAGGAACTACTTTGTTAAACACTCCTGTTATTGTATATTAAAAAAAAATTCGGTTTAGAAATTATATTCTGTCGGTATAAAATGTAAAACTGTTTGGTGGAAAATTATCCCTTTAACTGCCAGGCCTTTTGGTCTTGAATATATAACAATTTTTTTGACATTTTTTTCTTTATGGAGTGAAAAATCTTTCTTAGTTACAAATTTAACTCTCTTGTTAAAAATCCTTCAGGGAAGACATGCTATAAAAAAGCTTTATCCACTTTTTTTGTAGATTATTTAGTTTAATTGAAAATATAACTACTTTGTCGAGAATTTAATCACTTTCCTTTAATGTTCGGATAATTTTTTAATCATACGTTTTTTCAAAATATAACTGTTCTATTGGACAGTCGTCTTTTTGGCTTTAAGATTCAACTATTCGGTTAAAAATGTAATTGTTTATTGTTGAAATTTAATATTTTGTGTTTTGAAATTCTACCTTTTGGTTGAAAATTCATCTTCGTAGGTTGAAACTTCCTCTATTTGGTTACAAAATTAAATATTAGATTAAAAATGATCTTCTTTGGTTAAAAATGCATGTTTTCGGGATTGAAACTAAACTTTTTTCATTAAAGTTCTTATCTTGAAAACTCAACTTTTTCGCTGAAAATTTATTTCTTTTGTTGGAAAATTAATCTTTTTTGTTGAAAATCCAATCTATTTTTACTTAAAATCTGGACCGTTTTAATTTTAAGTCAATACGGTAACTATTCATTAATTTTATTTAAATGAATTTTTGTACAATATTCTTAAAAGTCATGATATTTCAAACCTTGATTGGTCATAAATTTCGAGAGCCTTTCAGTGTAGAGTTTTATTTTCAAAACTTTAGTTTGAACACTTCCAATTTGAAACTCTAACAAAGTTGGGGAGATACTACTCTGAAAATGTTGGGGAAGAAAGTTTCAAATTTTTGTTTTTAAGTTATGATTTTTTTCTTTAGAAAAACAGTGTTTCTAAAAAAAAAGGGAGATATCGTGTGAAAGTACAAAAAATTTATCTTTGCAGTCTATACTGTTTTAATTTTACAAACAAAAAAGAAACATTTGAAAAATAAATTCAGAAGCATTTGAAGTTAATAACTAATCGTTTTTGAAAAGTTATTGAATTTTACTAAATTGCATGCAACCTAATAACAATTCCAATAATCTGAAAGCATTTCATTTTGTTTTTGACAATGATATTAAATTATTAACTTTAAAACATTAATTAAATTATTAACTTTGAAGCCGTAAAATTGGTTTACTATGGAAATCTAATGGATTTTCAATCCACCGACTTAAAGAGTCGTTCAACTTCGATAGTCGTTAATTGATTAGAAGATAAATTTTCATTTTAAAATCAGTCAAAAACTTCAACATTTTTCCAATTAAACATCTTTCTTCACACAAAATAAAAAAATAAAATGTAATTAGTAACACTAATTATTAAATAGCGGTTAAATTTGGAACCGATCCAACCTTGTATTTTATCTATTTTTATATTCTAGAAGACCGTCCAATATTGAAGTGTTCTACTTTATTATGGAAAGGATCATCTAATTAAACTTTTTGTTAATGCAGTTTTGAAGCTTATAAAAGAATAAAGGTTAAAAATTAGAAGCCTTTAAAATCTTAGAATTTCATTTGTAAATAATTGATGCTTGGAATTCCTTTACATATAGTTACCCTCCTCTAATGTTTTCAGCCATACTTTAAGACAAAATCCAAAATATACCGATTTTTTTAAATTTAAACGAATTCCTCATATCTGTGATAGTATTGAACATTTTTCAGGCTTCTTTAACTATTTTCAAATTTGTTATAGTGAACTATTTAGTGAACTTACTATAATTGTCCAATTTTACTGTACATTTTTCAAATTTTAGTCATGGCTATGTAAGGTCTTCCCAAAAAATGAGGAATTTGGAAAAGAGATGAAATAGTCCCAAGAATTCAAGAGAACTAGCCATACTTTAATAAAATATTTGACTACTAATAAAATATTTGTGTGTGTTTAAATCTGAGTTGAAGTAAAGTTTTTTATTTTGCTATTTATAATACATTAAATACGTCCTTTAATATAAATATGACAGCCGTAGGCAATTTATAATCCAAAATCTAATTACATATTCTTCTCAAATATAATAAATTAGAATGATTCTTAAGGGAAATACAATTCTGTGACTGTTAATCTTCAATTCAGAATGATGTGTCGTATATCATTAACGGTATATTGCTCGTGGGATGAAATGTAAACATGTTTGTGGGTTTTGTGGTTTTAAGACTCGATGATCCACATCCGATAGATGAGAAAAGACATCTAGTACAATTTTACGAAATGTACAGAAACTACCGAATTACCAGATTTTACTTTCAAACTTTCATGGGACATAATTGTTAACAACGAATGGTATTTTGTGAGGTCATGAATTATGGACCATCTGATGCATTTCTTTTCCGCCTAATTATTTTCATATTAAAGAAAATATCCCACGGAAAATTTGAGAAACTATAGTAACTCTATCAAGGCACTCATGTCTGACCTTTTAAAGTTTGTATATTGTTTAAACAATTTAATTAATTTGAACTTAGACGTAATTGGGAACAGGGCTTAAGTTCGCTCATTCTATATTAGCACGTGCACTAAATCTCTGTCCAATTACGTTATAAGTTGAAAATCAATCAAATTTACATTATTTAAACAAAATAAAAACGCAAGTGGACCAGACAGTGGTGCACTAATTGATTCATGTCGTATATAACAAAATATGTTTCTGAGTTTAAAAATAAGAAGACGCATATTCGTGACGTCTTAAATTGTCATGTTTCAAATGTATTCTTGTCCGCCTTTTTATTTTTAAAGCAAAGAAGGTGTGCTGTTGAAATTATTTGAAATGACAGAAAATATATCACCGGTCGTTGATCTCGCACATTTGAGTGTTTATTTTGTTTAAATAATGCGATTCCATTTTTTTTAATTTACAATGCACTTGAGAAGAGGGCTCCAGAACCCAAATCGATATTATATAGGGCACTAAAGCCCTGTTCTCAATTACGTTATGAATTAAAAAATAATAAAATTGTGTTATTTAAACAAAATGCAAACCTCAATGGACCAGACCGACTTGAACTGACATATGTTCTGTCATTTGTTAAAACTTCAGTGAGGTATCATTGGGGCTGTGCACAAATTACTTAAAGTCTTTTGGGTAATTTTTCTATGCTGTCTTCCATTGGAAGTTGGGAGGGGGCGTCGTGGTCAAAACAATTTCTTACGTGAGATATTTTTAAGTCCGCAAATAACTAAAAAATACAGTTAAAAAGATTGTCCCGTAAACAGTTTGTTTTAAGTGCAATGTAGCACTTACTCTAGTAGCTAGTTTAAAAAATGTAAACAAAATAGACGTTCTTTTTTTGATCATTTTAACGGCAATATTTATAATTTACCTAATAATATTATTTGTACCTAGTAATGATATTTACTGCAATAATCATAAATTCACGAAATAATAATGAATAAATAGGCCAATAAGAAGTCATTCACAAAATAAAATGTGTTAATTAAAAAAAGTTATTTTTTTACAAACGTACAATTTTATCATTTCTTTATCGATTTAAACACTGCAAATTTTTGTTGAAAAATAATTCTGTTTTGCTGGAAAATTACCTTTATTGTTAAAAAATCTTAGTTTTATGTTCAAAGTTCAACTGTTGCAAAGAAAATTCGTATTTTCGGCTATTTTTAATCGAAAGCTGAACTAACTTGTTGAAAATTTATTTTGTAAATTAAAGATTCATCATTTTAGTTCAAATTTCATTTCTTTGATAGAAAATTTAATTATTTTGTTGAAACTGCGATGTTTCTTTTTTAAACATTAATTTTATCAACTCAAAATTTAACTTTTTCATTTTTAGTTGAAAATTTCTTTTTTGAAGTTAAAAATTCATGAACTTTTTTCAAAAAATTGATAAAGTCAAAAGTTTTACATTGTTGGTAGAAAATAATCCTCGTGGTTAAAAATTCAACTGTTAGTTGCAAGTTTATGTATTTTTTAAAAATTTGTCTTTTTGATGGTAAATACATTTTTTTGGTAAAAAATTGAAATCTTTGGTAGAATTTTTAGCTTTTTTGTGAGAATATAATTATTTACTTAAAAATTAGTCTTTTTTGCTCAAAATCTAGTGTTTCTAATTTAAAATTAAAATATTTTTGAATTGGAACATCATTTATTACATTTAATGTCGAAAATTTATCTTTTTAGTTTGGAAATTCCAGTCATTATTTGCAAGTTGAACTCATTTTTTTAGAATTAATTTCTTTGTTTAGGGTTCATAATTTTAGTTGAGAATGTATTTCTTTAGGTGAAAGTTCAAATTTTTAATTAAAATTTGATCTATTTTAACAAGAGTTAAGAATGGAACTTTTTTAGCATAAACATACAACTATTTGATACAAAATTGATGAAAATTGTTGAAAGTTCAAATATTTGGTTCAAAATATATGTACTTTGTTCAAATATCGTCTTTTTAGTATGAAATTTATATTTTTTGTTAAAAATTTAACTTTTGATTTCAAATTCAACAACTCGATTGAAAACTCCTCTTTTTGACTGGAAAATTTAACATTTTGATAAAAAATATTGGTTTCATGACAGAATTTTTTTTCATAATTTTGGCTAAAAATGCAACCGTTTAATTGAAGAAGAAAAAATCATTTTTGAGTAAAGATTCAACTATTTAGTTTAAAATTCGTCCTTCTGTTCAATTCAACTGTTTTTGATTAAAAACAAAAATCTTCTCTTGTATAAAATATCAACTATTACATTTTTTTTAATTTCATTGAGAAATAGAAATCTTATCTTCATTGAAATATCAACTTTCACCTTTTTTTCTTCAATATTTATCCTCTTTGGTTGGATGTTCAGCTACTTGGTTGCAAGTTTAACTACTTCTTTTAATTCTTAAGAAAGAGTGTGATTGAACCAAACCTTTCTCTATGCGAATCATCTTACGTTGTTTTTGGATGAGCCCTGAATAAATTAACGAAAAATATTTATTAGGTAAAAATCACACATAAAATAAAAGAGGGAGGATTTAAATCTTACGAACCCTCACAAAGGGAAGTACGTTGATCAAACTTTCAGGAAAGAAACTTTACGTAATTTATCAAAAAAATAAATGGAAAAGACGACATTTTATGGCATCGTAGAATCAAATTTTTTCTTTAGTTGAAATTCCATCCTTTCAATAATAATTCATACTGCCATTCTGAGCGATACAAAGCATTTCTTGTCATAAAGTGATATTAAATTTATGACTCGGAGGAACCTCGAGGGAGTAACTTCAATCTATGTCGTGTACTCCATGTCGCTAAGCTTTGGAATTTCTCATTTAGTATCTCTTTTATGGAGTTGAATATTTCTGTATATAAAATTGGGAATGATCTCCATTAATTACAAAAACCTTTTTTCTGGGGGGGGGGGGTTAAATTCTTGGAAATTCTTTCTTGGGAAAAAGAGTCTAAAGCATTTCTAACGCAAGCTTCCTCCTTATAATTTTTGAGGAGTTGACAGATCTTCTAACCTTTAATGAAATCTCGTCGAATTCCTTGAAATATTTGGAATGCCATGGATATTATAGAATCTTGTTAAATGCGTTTAAAAATGTTAAATTTGAAAGTTGGAGTTTTGAAATTCTTTAAATCGTTTGAGGTCTTTCAAGTCCCATACAAATTTCTTTTAGTCCTTTAAAATCATTTAAAATCTGTGAAACCTCTCGTAATCATTTAGAATCGCTTAAGAAACCCTACAACATTTGTAATGCCCAAACATCTTTTGAAATTCCTTTAAATATTCGTTGATATATTGATGTTACATTAAATAAAAAATATAGAAGTTTTAAGTAAGAATGGGAGGGGGTGGGGGTGATAACCAAAATCTTAAAAAATCCTTGGAACAGCGGGAGAGGCTCCAGTTTCACCAATTATGTCGCCAAGGATGTTTATAAATGAAATTTCATTCGATATTTTTCTCAATCTTTTAAACTAATTCTATAAACAAATTTCCAGAATAGATACGTGAAGACAGAAAAAATTCGCTTTTTCGCTTAATTTGCTTTAAGTTATGCAGATGGTACACATCAGGGATTTATTTATAGAATTAGTTTTAAAAACAAGAAAAAATATCGGATGATAAAACTTCATGTTGGAACATCATTGGCGACATACTTTCAAAACAAAATTAAAAGAAAAAACGAATTATTTCTGCTTTTAAACGTCGTCACTAGGCATTGTTTGTTCAAATTGGTTAGAAATTGATTCAAAAATTGGCGATAACAATTTTTCATCACTTAAAACCGCTGATAATATCATTTTAAAAAACTAGGAGAAAACAGAATTTCTTTCTACCTTTGTTTATATAATATGTTTATAAAATTAATATTGAATATCCTATTACAAATTCTGATCATTAAACACTACTGATAACATAATTTTAAGTTAAGAGATAAGACGCTTTCTGCCTTTAGGTTTCCACACTCGGATTTTGTTTATATATTTAATTTATAAAATTAATAAACCATTTCAGAAGACAACAAAATTTTAACAGAATTAAAACATAAGACTATTTCTCTCTGCTTTCAAATATCCACCCTGAGCATTTGTTTATAAAATTTGTTTATATAATTAATAAACAATTTTATATTATACATTTTTATCATTACACATTACTGAAAACATAAGTTTAACCAAATTAAGAGGAAAACTTTTTCTCCCTGTAGAATTACTTAATACTTTCAAGAATATTTCTCTCTCATTTCAAGTGTCCACACTGGAAATTTGTTTGTAACAGTAAAAAACAATTTTAGATTACAAATTTGTATAATTAAATATCACTCACAATATAATTTTATCAAAAATAAGAGATAAGACTTTCCCTCTACCTTCAAATGTCAAAAGTGGAAATTTGTTAATGTGATTTGTTTATAAATTTAATAGGAAATATTGGATTAAAAATTTGTTTTATTAAACAT
Source organism: Belonocnema kinseyi (assembly GCF_010883055.1). Classification (NCBI taxonomy): domain Eukaryota; kingdom Metazoa; phylum Arthropoda; class Insecta; order Hymenoptera; family Cynipidae; genus Belonocnema; species Belonocnema kinseyi. The sequence continues at coordinate 114,985,800 of NC_046658.1, read as the reverse complement.
CATTGACAACGCAATTTTAAGATAAGTAAGAAAAACTATTATTTCCCTCTGATTTTAAATGTCCACACTGCGAATTTGTTGATATAACTTGTACAGGAAATTAATAACAAATATTCAATTACAAATGTACAGGCTGCGCATTTGTTCGAATAATTTGCCTATAAAATAATTAAAATATTGGATTACACGTTTTTATGATTAAGTATCATTTTGCCTATAAAAGCAAGTAATTTAAACACAAAATGTACTTTGAAAACGAAAAATCCATAATGTAGGTTTATTGTTAATTTAATTTATTTATAAAAATTAACTTTATCAAGTAATATTTTTTTCCATTCCAAACACCCCTACGCATTGAATTCGGCAATATAGAACATAAGAAAAAATCGACATCATGCAGATTTTATTTTTTTCTTTCAATTTTAGTTTACAAGGAACGTAAACTTTTTCACATTAACTTTCAATTCCACTTTTTCAATAATCACTACGATTGTCTTTCTTAACATTTTTATTTTCACAACAATTAGAAAAAAACCAAAGTGAATTTCGGAAAAGTAGAAATGGAATTAAAAGTGAAAAAGTTACATAAACGCCATTTGCGAAATTAATTTTCATTTTTTTCTAATCTCTGTATCTAATAGTCTAAATTGTTTTCGCATATCTATATAATTCATTTTATCTAGAATCATGATCTTAAAAGGAAGCTCCAAATTAAAACCCCGTATTGATAACATTTTGTATCGTATACTATTACAAAAAAACTTTAGATCTGTGATTACTCAGAATAGTATGAAGTTGACTTTTAGACGTCTTTAAGAATTACTTTGTATATGTTCTAGACACTAATGGTCATGTTGACTGTACTGTAGTTGTTAAGGCGGAAAAATGTCGTTTTCTCCAGTCGCCCGCTCATCAGTGTCACTAATGGTGAAAGAAAATTGTGTAAAGTATCCTATTTTCTTTTAAACTGTCACACAGATGCTCTACTTGTGTCTACATAACATCAATTCTCCCCAGGAGACTATTTTAGTTTCTCCAGCTTTAGTAGGGGAAACCAGTACAAGGTGGATAAAAAAAACTTTTAATGTCATAATATTGATAAAAACAATATCATATAAATGATAATAGCTATTTATACTAAATTTTATACTTTTCTAAACATTGTTATTTTATTCAGATGGTACTTTTGTGGTACAAAATGAAAATTCATTCATTCATGATTATTTTTGCAAAAAAGATTTGTTAAATTTAATCAGTAACTTTACTTTTAGATAAAATTTCTAATTAGCACTTTCATAATATTTCATAATATATAATTTTTTTTCATAATAATTTCATAATAAATTTCATAATATGAAAAATTATGGACGACTTTTATTCCTAAGATTATTCATAATAGAAACATGTATTATAAGTTAGGTTTGTATTATCTTTTTTACTTTAAATTACACATTAATAAGAAGTGGTCTTATTCCAATATTAAATAAATAGGAAAATTCTATTTAGTTCAATATGAATTACATTTTTTTAAATTTACAAACTATTTTTTGAAATTAGCAGATTATTTTTCTCTTAGAAAAATGGAAATCGCACTGTGTGACACAATGCAATACCGTAGTTTGAATTTTCTTTAATTATTTGAAAACATGAAAAATAAATTTTTAAGGTACTTTGCGATAAACTGTTAATCAAGATATAATTAATTTCGACTGTTTGTGTTTTAATTGAATTGTCTGTAAACAGGGCTGCCAGGCAGTCCCTTAAGTCACTTTTTGTCATTTTTTTCTGAATCCACTTTTTAGACACTTTTTAACCACTTTTCTTTCAACAAATTAAAACAATAAATCCGAAGGTTAAACAGTATAAAATGTAGGTCTACATCTATTTTTGAATGTTCTTGAATTACTTGAAACTCTCTTGAAATCGACTGAATTCAAAGAATCTATATTTTATTTGCAATATTCTTTAAATTTAGTTTGAAAACTTTTAGATTCACTTTCAGTTCAAAGGAATTTTTTTGAATTGTGAAAATGTTGGTTCGTTCACTTGAATTATTTTTAATTCATATTGAATTTCTATAAATTTTTTTAAATTCTCTTGCATTCTTTTAAATTCACTCCATTTATACTAAAATAAATATAATTTTATGGATTTTTTAAATTTATCTGAATTCATCTGGAGTTTACAATAAATTCTTATTAATTTATCTCTTAAATTTATTTGAATTTGCCCTGAATTCTGTTCAATCTCATTCTACTCAATTCGATAGACATTTTTTTATTGTAAAAATTGTGTTCCATTCATTCAATTTTTTATGGAAAAGTCCCTTAATTCCCTTAATTCCCTAAAGTTCTTTTATATTTCAATTAATTTTACGGAGATTAATGGAATTTTTTCCATTACATTTTTTTAAGTATTATGAATTTAGCTTGAGTTTATTAAAATACATCTATAATTCTGATAAGTTTTATTGAATAATTTAATGTAATGCAATGTAATTTAATGTAATGTGATATTTATTTGCATTATGAAACAAATACAAAATCTATATTGTAAAATTTTGATTAATCAAGCCAGACGTATACAATTTTATTCTAATGTAAATTTTATATCAACAAAAGTAACTTTACTCTACATTTTCATTTCATTCTTTAAAATTAAATAATTAATTTTGAAAACCAAAGCTGACCACACAAGGTTAATTTTTTAATTGACCTTCTAAACATGTAAGACTTTTTGCATCCTAAACCTGTAATATGAAAATTGCGTTTATTTTATGTAATAAAGGATGTAAATAGCGTAAATAATTTGTTTGAACATTCAGAGTATTCAAGCTTCGGAGATGTCAAAAAAACGAATGCTTATAAATTTTTGGTTTTGGGAAGTCATTTACTATGCATACGTTATTCATTAAGACCTTTAATAAGTAAATTTTCATTTCAAAAATACCTAAAGTTCAAACTCAAATTGATTAAGACCTTTACTGAGTAATTTGTCAATTAAAAAATACTTCAAGTTCAAACTCAATGCTGTTGCATAAAGAAAGACAACTTCAAACTCAACTTCAACTTATGTATTAGTCATACTAAATTTTCAAACCTCACAATTAGGAAATTATTAAATAATTTTCAAAATAATTATTTTAGGCAGATTCAAATTTTCCGGTTTAGCTTCTCGGAAAATATGGAAAACCTCTGATGTGCCCATTTTTAAGTGCTAATTTTTCACCTATTATAAAAATACCATTTTTAATCGATATTTTATGGTAAAAAACAAAAATGAAAACAATACTTTCAAGTTTTTCGTAATAGATCTATTTTTCGAAAAGGATTTTAAATTTAATTACACAAATTATTTTATTGTTATCAATGATAAAATATATAAGAACTCATAACATCTAAAAAATGTGTTCGTTTTGCGACTTGTGCGAAAAAAGAAATGTTCAAACAAATTAAAATTGCTTAAAACCTTGAAAATAAGTTTTAAATTTTCTAATTCATTATTTTATGTGAAAAAAAGTTTAAAAAGAGTAAAGAAACTTCAATACTTATTCTTTAATGAATTCTGAAAACATATACTACCCGAATGTACATATATATTTCGGTTTCTCAAGGTTAAATTTTTTCATTTTATTTACCATATAAACAAGTGAATAACATTTTTAAAATATTATAGGATTGGTAACAATTTTTCAAAAATTGTGAAAAAATTTAATAAAAAATGTGTGAAAAAAATTAAATTGGGGGCTGAAATTCACTTGTTGAAAACTCAAAGCGCGGTTTCAGAAAAAGTTCCGCTACAATCCATAGTTAATTTAAAAAATGTTTTTAAATTTTCAACAACTTTGCATGTAATTTCAATTCATTTAAAAAACTTTTTTAATTAGAAATTTCTTTTAAACTTTATCTTAATCATTTAGTTTTATTCGCTATTTAAACACGAGTTATGCATTTTTCAAGTTCTAAAAGAAACATATTAATAAAAAACTTTTAATTTACATCCTTGAATAATATCATTTGTAAAGTGAACAACTTTTTGAATGAACTACTTTTAGCTTCGCAGAGCTGACTATATAATTTGGAACTACGTGAGCACATGATTGGACTCTTTGAGCTTATGTGAAACTTCTCACTGGAATCAGAAACGCGAATGTATTTTAACACACCCAGGGAAACTCAAGGAGGTCCAATTTAGGTAGCGAAATAGAAATTTCTCTTAAGATCGTTTCCACAAGTTTCCTCGGAAGTTAGGGTACAATTAAATATATGCAGTTTCAGATTCGACTGAAAAGTTTTATCAAGGTTACAACATTTTATTCCAAATGCTTGTTGTCTACCTACTGGATAGTTTACGACTTTCGGAAATTCTTAACGAGCACTATAGCAGCCATTTTCCACTGGAAAACAAAGAAAATGGACGAAAATTGGGTCGATTGTAAACAAAAGTTTCTGACAGGTATTGTTTTAAAAGTTACTTTATTTACTGTTTTCAGGATATTTTTTAGTATTTAAATACTTTGGCTAAAGTAAATGGTCTATAATAAAAGATTAATTAACAGATTTTTAACATTGACATTTTTCTTCATTTTTGATTAAACTAAAAGGCTTGGTCATTTTTGTATACACTTAATTCTTTTCATTGCCGCATGCAAATGTATTTTTCTTAATTAAATTTTTTTATTTTTCTAACTTTTGAAATTTCTTAGTGTATAAAATGACTTGATTACAAAATGAAAGGTAGGTTAATAATGCAAGAAGCAAGCAAGGCACTACTTACTTTTGAAACCTACAATATAACTCACCCGAGGTTTTGACCTAATTTTAGTTTACTCTCAGAATACCGCGAGAATGGAAATGTATTAAAAGATGCAGTTCACTCTTCTATAGTCCGTAATAAAACAATAATTATTACATATAACAAGATTTGCTTTAAAAATGTTACTTTAAAAATGTCGAAATCTCTTAAACTTATTTAAAAGTCCGTTAAAACTTTTGAAATCCTTGAAATGTCATGAAATCTTAAAAATTCCATTAAAATCCTTAAAATCCCGTGAAATATTTCGAAAAATTACAAGATTTCTCAAAACCCTCTGAAAATTAATTAAAATCTTTCAAACTATGTTAATTTTTTTGAAATTTTACGAAATCCATGACAATCCGTAGATATACTTTAAAATTTTTTGAAAGACTTTTTAATCTTTTAAAATCCTTCAAAATCATTTAAAATCCCGTGAAGTCGTTGGAACACCTTTAAGTCATTTTAAATTCGTTGAATAGCTTAAAACTTCTTTGAAATCGTTGCACATAATTTGAAATCCCGTGAAATAATTTAAATCCCTTCAAATTAAAAAACGTAGAAATTCCTTAAGGCCCATTTATATCATTGCCAATAACTTGAAATTCTGTGAAATCTTGGAGAATATTATGAAATCCCTTCAGAATTTTTAAATCCCATTAAAATTAATTGGAGTCCTTAAAAATCCGTAGAAATATCTTAAGAGTATCTTAAAATGTATGAACATTTTTAAAAGTTTCGTAAATAATTTAAGAATATTACGAGACACATGAAATGCTTTGAAATATTTTAAAATCCATTAAAATATTTTCAGAACCATGAAAAATTACTTTGAATGACTCAAAATCTTTTATAATATTAGAAAATCGTTAAAAATTTTCAGAAATCCTTTGAAATCGGTGGATAGACTTTATAATCTTTTTAAATCTCTCAAAAGTCTTTAGAAAATTGTGAAATTCCTCCAACTATTAAGAAATACATTAAATCCCTTAAAATAGGTTGAAATCTTTGAAAATATTTTGAAATGCCATGTAATCTTTCAAAATCATATGAAATCCCTTCAAATTTTTTAAATCCTATTTAAATCCTTTAAAATCCTTTAAGATCAGTAAAAATCCCTTAAAATTTGTTAAAACTGTTGGAAATAACGAATTATTCAGAAATAATACGAGATGCTTGAAAGGCATTAAAATATCTTCAAATCTATTAAAATATTTTAAAAGCCATTTAAAGTTCCTCGAAATTCTTTTGAAATCTTACAAAATGCTCTTAAATCCGTGAATACACTTTAAAATCTTTTTAAATCTCTTAAAATCCTTTGAAATCTCATGATATTATTGAAATACCTTTAAATCTTGTAAAATTCTTTAAATCTCTTTAAATTACCTTAATTCTTTGCAAATATTTTCAAAATCCGTAAAATCTTTGAAATCGTATGATAACCCTTCAAATTTTTTAAACCCGATTCAAATCCCTTAACTATAAACGTTGCAAGTTGCTCGAACTACACTAAAATGTTTTAAAATCCATTGATAACACAGCAACACAAAAAAAATGGTGCGGATCTGGAAACAAGACACACGTATTCCTATGGATTTTGGGGCGCTGAATTCAAATTCGGTATCAAAAATCACCTGTCATGGTTGAGACATACCCTCAAAAAATGACGAAAAATCATGCACTGAGGCAAATAAATTTCAAAATAATGCCAGTGATGCAAATTTTCACTTCAAAAACATGTCGACAACTGTGAAGGATCAACCCTTGTCTGATATCAACTCATTTAACATAACTTTACCCAACAGAACCGGACCTCACCTAATCTGAATTAATAGAAATTTATTGAACTACACATAAAGCTCTGGAAGCATATTTTCCCAGTAGCAAATGTGTGCTACATCAAATGGGTCAACTCGAGCCTAACCTAGAAATAAATCTAACCTAACCTAAACTAACCGCCCGAAACACAATTAAACTGATTGTCTTGTCCCGTTGTGTTTGCGGTACCGTTTGAATCAGCTTGAGTTTAACCTGCAAAGAGGTAAAACCTATCCTAACCTAAAAAACCTGATCTAACCTAACCGAACCTAAGTTAACTTCACGTAACACAATTTGACTCACTGTGTTGTCCCGTTGTGTTTGCGGTACCGTTTCATTCAGCTTCGGCTTAACGTACATAGAGGTTTAACCTATCCTAACATAACAAAACCTGACCTGACCTAACCTAACCTAACTTAACTCCACGATGTCATGATGGCTGATTTGTGTTGGATGTTGAAAAGGGAAATGAATGTAGGTCTTAAACGTAAGCGTAACCCTTTGCATCGTTCCTTCGAAGAAAAAAGGACACGTTATAGCAGGCAGAAAATAGACTGAAGTTGGTCTATAAATCAATTTAATTACGATAAAAAGCAAGATAAAATGTAAACACGAAAGATAGTATAAATATATCCCTTAAGTTTAAGAAAAGCAGAGAGATAAAGTTTTTGAATAAAACTCTTACTCATTTGCATGTTGATGATACAAACATTATCAGGTTAATTGAAATGGTTTCAACTTTACTTGTAGTTCTAAGTTTCTTCAAATGAGTAATGTGCGTCTAAATTTTTAACCACCTGTAGTACAATGAAATGAATTTTATTGTGTTACAACGGGAACACTTAAGTTAAGTTGTGTTGCGTTAAGCAAAATTTCGTTAGGTTCTGTTAAGTTAGATTCATTTGTCGGTTAAGATCAAGTTAACCTATTAAATATATATATATATATATATACATTTAAAACTGAGAACCGTACGCTTACATAGCTACACGTGTGGTTGAATTTCATTCGACTAGGTTAGGTTAGCTCAGGTTTTGTTAGGTTAGGATAGGTTAAACCTCTATGTAGGTTAAGCCGAAGCTGAATGAAAAGGTACCGCAAACACAACGGTACAACACAATGAGTTTAATTGTGTTACGTGAAGCTAGGTTAGGTTCGGTTAGGTTAAGTCAGGTTTTTTTAGGTTAGGATATGTTTTACCTCTTTGCAGGTTAATTCCAAGCTGATTCAAACGGTACCGCAAACACAACGGGACAACACAATCAGTTTAATTGTGTTTCGTGAGGTTAGGTTAGGTTAGGCTAGGTTAAGCTCGAGTTAACCCATTCGATGTAGCACACATTTGCTACTGGGAAAATATGCTTCCAGAGCTTTACGTGTAGTTCAATAAATTTCTATTAATTCAGGTTAGGTGAGTTCAGGTTCTGTTGGGTAAAGTTATGTTAAATAAGTTGATATCAGGCAAGGGTTGAGCCTTCACAGTTGTCGACATGTTTTTGAAGTGAAAATTTACATCAATGGCATTATTTTGAAATTTATTTGCCTCAGTGCACGATTTTTCGTCATTTTTTGAGGTTATGGCTTAACCATGACGTGATGGGTGATTTTTGATACCGAATTTGAATTCAGCGCCCCAAAATCCATAGGAATACGTGTGTCTTGTTTCCAGATCCGCACACTTTTTTTTGTGTGGCTGTGTAATTCCTTGAAATCTTTATAATTTTCGAAAATCATTTAAAATCTTAGGAAATCGTATAAAATCCAAGGATATACTTCGGAATCTTTTGAAATCTGTTCAAATCATTTTAAATTCAGTAGAGTTATCAAACCCCCTTTAAATATCTTAAAATTCGTTAAAACTCTATGAAATCCTGTAAGGTCTTGAAATCTGATGAAATCCTATGAAATTTTTTTTTCAATTTGAAATTCCTTTAAAATTCCCTGACAACCTTCAAAATTTGTGAAAATACTTCGGTCTCTTTTAAAATCCTATACTATCTTTTGAAATCTAATTGGTAAATCCCTTCAAAAATTGAGATTCTCTCTGAAATTTTACTAGATAATTTCTTCACACAAAAAATTAGGATGGAAGCAAGAAAATATCCTTTGAAATCTCAAGAAATCTCTCCACGTTTTAGAAATCTCGTTAAATTCGGTAGAAATGTTGCAGTTTCTTGAAATACTTTGTAATCCTTACCTCAGTCCTTTAAAACGTGAAAAATCCTTTCAAATCACTTCTAAACTGGAAATATTTTTTATATTATTAATGCATTAAGTTAAAATTATAAAATCATACGTAAGAATTGAGGATCTTATGTATGAAATTTCAAAAATCATCCTTAGCTAATTAATTAACGTTCCCTTGTGGATTATTCTAATTTAAATAGGAGGATTCACGGTAAAATTATATTATAAATCGAGAAAGAACATTTTTTCTGACAGTGCATAGCAGATTTTTTATATTGAATTTCCTTTTCAAGTCATAAGACAAATCATAAGACAAGTCATAAGACAAATCCAAAGAAATTGATGCATGAAGAATTCATTGCTAAATCAATTAAAGTTTGTTTCTCCAGCGACATTTTCCTCGACTGCTAAGATTAAAACTTTTCCACTTTCCCACTTTCCACTTTTTGAGTGCTTGAGTGAGCATATTTTCTGTTTTGAAATATTGCACTTCACAAACTATGTGCAAAGCATTACAGTACGTTTTAACTGAATGAAACTCAGTTATAATCTATCTACCTAGATGAAAAAGTTATAACTAAAATAAAAATTATGATTTACATAAAAAATATATAAATTTTTCACCTGGATAGTCTATGATTCTTCTCATTGCAAAAATGAAAAGTTATTAATCTATTGATAGAAGGATCTGGAAAAGGGGATGGAATATTTGTTGCATTGTTTTGGCTATTTATCCCTGCAGATCTCATTGAAGAAAATCCTCAATTACCCCACCCTGGGGTAATTGTAGATTAACATTTTTTGTTTGTTAATTAAATCACGTTCAATTTTTTTCTTATAACTAGATCATATAAACATATCTTTTGGGCATTTAAAGGTATAATTTAATCAGGTGTAGTATAAAAAGGTGCGATAAATATAACTAATAACTAATAATTATTTGATCCATAGGTACTCGGCTTAATTTATAATTACCCATTTTCACTGTATGGAACTTTTCAATTTCTATTTTTGCATCTATCATTTATAAGCATAAAGCAAAATTCGTCAATAAATTAAAGACATAGTAAAAATTTTTCAGTAGCTTTTCGAATAGTTAAAACAATGATTATTTGTTTAATTATATATTTAAGTGAAAAACAAGCGAAAGAGTGCAAACAAATGTTCTAACCTACGGTGTATTTTCCTTTATCATTGAAATTTATATTTACCCTGTTCTTATTCGCCTAATTGCTAATATTTTTAGAAACTTTTGAATACCTTCTTCATTACCTTCTTCTTTAAGCAAATTGATTAAATAAAAAAGATGCATAAAACTGATAACATCATTCTTTTATGCGGAGGAAATACATAAAATAGATGTATTCGGCAATTTTTAACTGCACCCAATTGTTATTTATAATATTTATATAAATAATATACCATGTATATTTTATTTATGCTACGTTACCAATTTGAGTAAAAAAATACATTAAAAGTTTAAAACAACAATTCTAATCGAATTTACATATTTATGACAGAGGACGATTTTTAAAAACATTTTTTTCGAAGATGATTCACTTTTTCTACATTTTTTTCTAGATATGTTAGAGCTATATAAACTCTTACATATACTTTCCTAGTTAAAAAAAAAAATTATTATTTTTATAACGTTCTTATGCTCCCTAAATTTTTTTCTTGGCGCTCGCATGGTTCTGCTGGAATACCCTTCATCTCGTCATAATATAAAATTTTTACTTATTTTTAATAAATAAACACAAAGGGATGTCAATCTCTTCAGTATAAGTTTCTGGCCATCCTTGCGCACATAGAACTCCACGTGAAGACGTGTGTAACCTTGCGAGTGATGTAAAATATTTGATTTGAAATCACCCTGTTATGAAACTGTAAAGCGCTAAAAAAAAGTCAGTGCTAGATAGCCCTTTACCGAAATGGTGCGAGAACGCCCAATGAAGTAACTGTTTTTTGATAATAATGATGATCACTGTCCGAAAATTCTTTGTTATGGTAGACATTTTGGTTGTTTTTTTCCTTGATTTTGAGTGTACAAAGATTTACGTTTATAAAACTTTGCGACGTACATAATTGCTGATAATTGAAGGTGTCATTAATTTTATTTTTATATATGAAAAAGTACGATTAATGTGGGGGCTATATATTTGAGCTGTGATTGGTAATTTCGTATGGTGCGAGATTTGAAAGCATGAAGTTCGTTACAATGTAAATGGTGCGTGCGCGCGTGCGCGCGCACGTGTGTGTTAAATCAATGAAGTACATTGTGTATTATTCATTGACCATTTGTGAAACTAATTAACTAACTGTACGGTGGCTTTTGGTACTATTTAATTGCCGCTACCTAGACGGTATGTTGTAGGGGTACCTAGCGTAGCGACCACTTTTCTTTGGACGTGATAGACTCATTACATAATGGTTTCGAATAAAGTGTTTAATTACCACATATTTTCACGAGTAGAATTGTATTACTAATTCTTTTTCGAAATATCATCAAAATATAGTCATTTTTCAACTTAGAAAACCATGTATGTAAGGAGGTAGAAATCATTTAACAAGGCAAAATTAGGCGAAGAGTTGACAAAATCTTGTAATTGACCTATATTATCAATGGTTTATTTAAACCAAATATTGACGAAATGGTGATAAATCTCAATTTAATGCAAACATCCTATTTCTCCAGAGTGTTCTTTAGCGTTACATAAAAGGATCTTAATATTGTGCGCAAAATATTTAAGAAATAACAAACCCATGGCAATCAATGCTATAAAGTTTATTATTAGCCTACATAAAAGGGAAATAGGTGGAAAAGCTATAGAGTACACTGTAGAGGCCAACTGGGAGAGATGCGAGGGACGAGGTGTTTGAAAAATTATGTATGACAAGGGATAGGAATATGAACGAAAGAAAAGTGAATGAGTGGAATGGATGAAGGGATTAGGGAGTAATAAGTGGGACGAAAGGGGATAAGGTTAAATGTAAGGGAATTTTATGTTATGAGGCCTAAGAGGAAGGATGTATAGGGTAAGGGGTTGTGGGGTAAATTCTAACTAAGAGAAAGGGTGCGGAAGGAGGTTTGTGAGAAAGGGTGTGCAAGGAGAGATGGGAGTACGTAAGACAAAGGAGAAGTCGTAGAGAGGTAAAGTGTAGGGAGGTAATTGGTAGGGCGAAGGAAGACAGTATAGGAGAAGGGATGGAGGTAGGATCATGAGAAAGAGATAAGGAGGTAAAGAGGATAAATTTTAAGGCGAAAGGGTTGAGGCTGACTGATAGAAGTTAGCACAGCAAGAGATTTGAGAGGAAAAGAGTGGAGGGCTAAGAGAAAGTCGGAGGCCTAGGAGGTGTGTAAAGAATGTAATAAAGGAGGGAAAGATCGAAGTAAGAGCAAGGGAAGAAGTTGGGGACAGGGGCTAGAGAGTGGATTAAACGATGATTATGTGGAGGTGGAGAGAAAAGATGTAGAGTAAGATAGTAAATAACTTTCTGTCAAAAATTTCCTTGTAACCCTTGTAGCTCAGGGTACCAAGTAATTAAAGAAAAACTATGAACTACAATATTTAAAGAGTCATATATGGGGAGACAAAAATTCCAAAGGTATAATTTGATTTGACCTATATATCGCAAAGCTTTGTCAAACTACGCACTGTCTTGGCAGAATATGCACATAATTCAGGATATCCTAAAGTACCTCTAAAACCATACGACCGCCAACTCGGAAACAAGAGCCTAGTTAAGTTCACAATGTCTCGTTTGCTTTATAGAGTTCTGATTTTCTGAATTGTTATTCTCAACACTGGGCTGAACATACATTTGCATTTTGAAAGGATTATATCATGTAAGATGACTCGACTTCTCTTACCAAGAGTGAGTACTAAGTAATGCTTCGGTCTATCTCCCCATAGATGCATTTGGAGATGTTTGTAACGTGATAGGATTTTGGTGTCTTCTCATGACACCATTTTCCACTAATGGACTTCCTATTTCCCCATAAGGGACTGTCCATAAAGTGCCTTATAATTTTAGGAGTGGGGTGGGGCGTTCGTGCCAAACACTTTAACTGGTAAGATGGTTAGGAGGGCGGAGGGGCCTGAATGTAACTTTACGAACTGAGATAATGTTACATGTGTTTCCTGATAATAAATTTTAATAACTTTTACGAATTTTTCTTCTTTCCTCTATTTTCAAGAAACTTTTCCTTTTTCTCGCTTTTTCGCTTCATTAAAAAGTGAATTCACAGAACCAGCAACAAAAATTAAATTGTTTTTGCTTGAAAGTTCATGTTTTTGGTCGAAAAATATATTATTCTAGTTTTTTTTATTTTTGATTAAAGAATAATTTTGTAAATAAAAATTTAACCATTTCACCTTTCGGTTGAAACTATTTTTACTAAAAATTAAAAATTGAACTATATTGTTGCAAGTTTCATCGTTTGTCATAGAATTAATCTTCTTGGTTAAAAAAAAATTATTTTGGCTATAGATTAAAATATTTGGTCGGATGTTGAACTCCTTTGTTAAAAACTTTTTTTTAGTGTACATTCATCTTTGTGGTTAAAAATTAATTTCTTTGGTTAAAAATTCTATTATTTGGTTAAAAATTTAACTATATTGTTGAAAATGCAACTACTTCGAAAAAAATCCTCTTTTTATCATAAATTTAACCACTTTCTTTAAAAATTCAACTAATTTGTTAAGAATTTTTTAACTAAAATTTTAACTAATTCACTTTTTGGTAAAAATTTTTTAAATGAAAATTAAAGTGCTTTGTTTATGGAAAAACTCGTAATTTTGGTTAAATTCAACTGTTTCTCATTTTGAATTCAAGCATTTTTTAGAATAAATATCTGCTTATAGATGTTTTATTCTGAATTCACATTTTTTGGTTGAAAAGACGACCACTTGGCTTAAAGTTGAACCATTTTGTGGAAAAACAATTATTTTTGTTGAAGATTCATTACTTCAATTCAAAATACAATTGTTCATTTGTAAATTAACTTTTTTGATGAAAGTTAATACTCACAGTTTAAATAAGTAACTGTTTTGTAGGAAATTTGTCTTTTTGGCTTAAAACTTCAGCAATTTAGTAAATTAATTTTTCTATTAAAAATTCCACTTTATTTGGTCGAAAAATTAACTATTCGGTTAAAAATTAACCTATTTATTTGAAAATATAACTATGTGGTAAAACATGAACTTTTTTGTTAAGAAATCATATTTTTTAGTAGAAAATTCAACTGTTTTGTAGATAATAATCCATGGTTCGGGCTTTAAAATTGAACAATTTCGTTAAAAATTCATCATTTTTTGGTGGAACATTAATCTCCTTGGTAGAAAATTCATCTTCTTAGTTAAAAATTCATATTTTTTGTTAAAAATTAAAATAATTGATTTAAAGTTGAACTAATTTTTTTTTAATTCTTGTCTCTTTAATTCAAATTTCTGGTTGTATATTCAACTATTCTGTTGAACATACGTTTTTTTGTATCAAAATTCTTTTTTTAAAAATAGCTATTCCATTTTTATTTGATAATGTATCCTTTATAATTTGGAAATTTAACTATTAGGTAGAAATTACATTTATTTTGTTGAAAATTCATTTTTCTTGAGTGAAAATGAAATTTCTTGTTGAAAGTTCATTTTTTCCTGTATAAAATTCAACTGTCCTCTAAAAAACTCAATGTTTTAGCTTGAAAACTTAATTCTTTTGTTGAAAGTTCGTCTTTCGGGACAAAAATTAATCTATTTTGTTGGAAATATATTTATTTGTTTAAAGATTTCGATTTAAAGAGACGGTGACTGCTTCCAACGAATGCCGAAGCTCAAATAATCTACCCAGCCACTTGCCAATGGTATATATTGCAAAAAGAAATGTTAAACTAATATTGGAGGGCATTATTTTTTCTCCGTTAAAAATCTGTCTATATTATCACATGCTTATTTTCTTCAAAAATCGCCCTATTTCCCCTGAACTCACTCAAGGTGGCGGTGAAGAGGGTAAAAAATAGTTTAACATATGTAACATAATTTATTTATAGCCATTCGGCTCTGTGATAGATATAAGCAAAAGCAAGGGGTCATTAATTTCAGAGAATAATATAGTGCTCTTACAGTTCTCGTGGTGTAATCACTTAACTACCTGCAGCCTATGAAATACATGGTTCAAAGCAGCTGTGCCTTTAACCCATCTTACCTATGTGAATTGAACATGTAACTAAAATTATGGCTTACACCTGACGCTTTGAGTACTGAGGGCATACTGAAATGAGAAAATTAAATTATATGATATAATGAGTCGTAAACGCCCAAGAGAATTTACCAATATTCGTACACAAAGCATGATTTCACAGTGATAGAACTATAACCTGAACAGTGATAAATTACAAATTTTGTAGTTTTAGATCACGCAAAGCCTTTTATGGGGCCCTAAAAATAACCCCATGAGTGAAAGATGAGTTTCGTGTCATATTGACGTTTATTATTACTTCCTGTCCATGTTTTTTCTTAAAAGTTAATTTTTGAAAGTGACCAAAGGTTTTCGGAATTTTTTAATTTATTTTAATTTATTTCGAAATTTTACAAGTGAAGAGTTCAAATTTATAATATTGAAGAAAATGAAAACTAATGTAAAATTTGATTTTTGTCAGAATATTAATTACCGTGTTACTAGGCTAAGGATCTTGCATAAATTACGTAAAGTTTCTTTTTTACATTTATATAAAAATCTAATTTCTGATGCATTTTTAATGAAAAAGATAAAGTGTCTAACAAAAAAGATGAATTTT
Source organism: Belonocnema kinseyi (assembly GCF_010883055.1). Classification (NCBI taxonomy): domain Eukaryota; kingdom Metazoa; phylum Arthropoda; class Insecta; order Hymenoptera; family Cynipidae; genus Belonocnema; species Belonocnema kinseyi. Next base: position 114,970,208 of record NC_046658.1, on the reverse strand, counting down.
CAAGACCAAAAGACGAATTTTCAACAAGAGTTGAATTTTCAATTAAAAAAGATTTTTAGGTCAAAAAATATTGAGAAAAAATTATCCAAAATTTTACATTTTCCACCCATATATAGAAGGTTTCTTTTAAACCCTTGAATTTTCAACAAAAGAATTAAATCATCAACCGAAGAGATGAATTTCCAATTAAAAAGATTAATTTTCTACTAGAAAAGAAGAATTCTCAACAAACAAACAAAAATTTGAATTTTGATTAATTAGCTAAATTTTCTACTAATCTGTTGAATTTTCAAGCGAGAAATGTGAGTTTTCTACAAAAAATTCGAGTTTTTAACAAAAAAGTGCATTTTCAACCAAAAAGTTCAATTTTCAACGAAACATTTAATTTTCAGTTGAAAAATTAATTTTATACAAAAACAAAATATTTTCAACAAACTAAATGAAGTTTTATGCAAAGAGATGAATTTTAAACTAAAATAATGAATCTTCCATTAAAAACTCAATTTTGAAGTAAGAATTTTTACTTTCAACCAATTAGTTAAATTTTCAACCTCGAAAGGTGAATTTTCATCAAAAAATGTAATAGTTGATGTTTAAACAACAAATTAAACAAAATCAGGAACAGTTAAAAGCAGGAACCAAACCGAAACGAAACAAAATACTTTCGTGATTTTCGATTTATTTCTATACGGTCAAAACGTAACTATATTCACTTAATTTAGGTTGCGTCATTAAAAATACCGAAATTGTAGCGAAGTTTTTAAATTGCGCTTAATTGTGAAAATATTTTATTCAAATTCTTGTACATGTCATTTAAATATTAAAAGGCAGATGGTTAAAATATGAGACTATAAAAATTTCGTCTTCAATTTTCTTCCTGTCTGTCAACAAGAAACGAAAACAAAACGAAAGATTCGTCAATTTTTGAAAAACGTAACTTAAAGAAATGAAATTTTCGGACGGTACTCTGTTTGAAATAAAAAAATTCTTTAAAAAATTTCAATCCTTATTTAAACCAGATTAACTTTTGACCAAAAAGTTGAATTTTGAATGAGAAGATTTTATTTGCTACAAAAAAGACGAATTTCTAATAAAATACATTAATTTTCAACCTAACAATTAAATTTTCAGTCAAGAGGATGATAAATTTTGTAAAAAAGTGGAATTTTTAACAAAATACAAAAATCTCATTTAGAAAATATAAATTTCTAACCAAAAATGGAATAGTTCAATTTTCGGTTTAAAATATTGTTTTAAACTAAGAAAAAATAAATTATCAACGAAAATATTCAAATTTTCCACAAATGAAATGAATTTTTAACGAAAATAATGAATCCTTAACTAAAAATGTTAATTTTCAACAAATTAGTTCAACTTTTAACCAAATAGTTGAGTTTCTATATAGTTGCTGAATTTTCCAGCCAAAAATATGATTTTTCTGCAGAACAGTTGCATTTTGAAACTGAAAATATGAATGTCCAAGAAAAAAGTTATTTTCTATGTGAACCCGATTAATTTGGAAATATACAATTGCAGTTTTTAGGAAAAAAGGATCGAATTTCTAAAAAAAGAATTTAAAAAATGCTATCAATAAATTTATTGATAGCATTTTTTACAAATTTGTATTTTTGTAAATCTAAGTACTAAAAAAGTAAATATATTTTGGCATTTAATCCCATATAATCTTGTGTAATCTCTGTAATCTTGTGTAACCCCAGATAATCTCATGTAATCACTGGTAATAGTTCGTAATCTTACATTATTTCACATTTCATATTGTGTACTTTTGCGTAATCCTTTGTCATCTTTTGAAATAACTTCTTATGATATATTGGAATTATAAAACGTTCTACTTAACCCATTGCAGTTAATCTTACAATATAATAATTAAATTCTTATATAAATAATCCAAACTTTTCATTTTAATTAAATAAAATTACGACTTTGGTGTCAAATTATGTCAAAATTGAATATAATATGATTGAATATAAAAAAACGCTAGGAAATTGACCTTCCAAGCTAACCTATTTCTGACTTTAACTTAATGTACACTAAACTCTCGCTTTCAGACAAGCGGCTAGGGTTGCCTTAAAATAGCCTTGGACTGATTTCGGG
>NC_046658.1:114949734-114968083 GCF_010883055.1 Belonocnema kinseyi | reverse complement strand
AGGGCCGCCTGACTCGTTCCCAATTGGTGTATGTGTGTGTGGTTAATGTCGCAACCGCTCTCGCCCTACTCCCCTTAGAAACTGCTTGCTCCAGCAGTTCTAGGAAGGCCAAGAACGAGGTGACTGAAAGCGACAGTTTGGTCATGCTATTACAACTATGCTAGCAATTTGGCTGAATGTGTTGAACCAGAATATATCGCACTTCATAACGACAGATTAATATCATCCGTCGACATATAGAAATGGACCGATAACGCTATGGGGAGAACGGAAATGTGTTTTTGAGAGCGAAAAGAACATGTAAGATGTAGACCTGTGTCTTTCGAGATTAAGCTGATTGGTCGAGGGAATTTTCGTTGGGTGAAGTTTGATGAAGTACAGGACCGTGCTTTGTTTTAAGACTTCCATAATAATGTGACGTTTATTGTACCTTTTAGAATTTATTTAATGTATTTCATTTATTTAATTTTCAACAAAATAAATACATTTTAAACCAATAATGAAATCATTAACTAAAAAATGGATGGTAAGCCAAAAATTTTAAAGTAGACTTTTCAATCGCAAATAATAAACTTTGACAACCAAAAATAGTTTGATTTTCTTATTATTGGGCTCTACTGGTGCAGTGGACATTAAATTGAAGAAACAGGAGAAGATGGGAATAATCGAATAGAATTTTCATCATTTGTCGACTAAATAATAACGTTTAAAATAAACATTGGAGTTCATTTTAATAGTTTTAAAATATAAATTTAGAAAACTGAAAATTTTTGTTAATAAACGAAATTAATTCTTCCTTGCACCCTTTTTGATTCCAGATTCCAGACTATATACAATTTTAATCATTGAAAAATTGCAGGGGGCTGTTTTTCAAATTTTCGACATTTTTTAAACTATTTTTAGTCTCACGAAAGGATTATTATTGTAGCATTTTCAATCCAATTTCAAGAGGAATTTAAGGTTACCAAGTTTCTTTTATAAGCTAACTGTTACAGGATATTTTTCATGAATGTTTTGAAAAATTCAATTTATTATAACTGCAAATGTATAATGTATTGTTTAGAATCGTTAAAAAAAATCAACCGTACAGAATATTTAGGCAATACCCGGGACCCGAATTACTTGACATGGTCCTGGAATAGATAGTGGAAGGTCTACACTGTCGTGCAAATTAAAATGAGCGTATCAGCAAAGTAGCCAACTGTACGCTGGAAGTGAAAGAAAAGTATAACTAACCACACTTATATTTGAACCTGTTTTAAACCACAAAAAGCGGCTGTCTACATAAAAATACTACATTTTTAGATTTTACTAAAAGAAAGATGTATTCTTATCGATTGTAGTGAAAATGTGAAGTTACGCTTATTTACAATTTAATTTTTGTCTGAAAATATCGTATCTGCTATAAAAATTGTAAAATAATAATAATTCACTCACTATCCCAAAAAAACACTAATAAAAGGTCAGATATTCTGTATATGAAGATAAATGTATTGATTAATACATAAAAATATCCAATTTTGTGTTTATTAGTCTGTATAGTAATTCTAATTTCAGTGGGACGATGGTCGTGGGGGCTAAAGCGTAGGCTTTGGGCCCACTGCGTTGGCTTGCGGGTTCGATTCCCGCCTCGCGGGAATCGAACCTAAGGCTGAACACTAGCCTTAGCAAGGGAGTTGTTCATCTCCGGAGAGTCGTGGGTCTTGGTACCTCTAGAGGAAAAGGTTTTCTCTAAGTACTTAAAGCTATATTGCTCTTGGTGGTTCGGATCCCACCTTAAACTGTAGGTCCTCCTTTCACCACCAAGTAAGTGTGTGGGGTGTCTGTAAAGGAATAGGGAAGAAGGTGCAAGAAAAATGTAAATCCTTAGGGGACACATTAGAAGCTTCCATTCCATTCCCTAGTAATTCTAATTTTATACCACACATTCTAGCTATTTTATTGTACTAATTTATTTCAAAGAAGAATTTCTCAACTTCTTAACTAGTACATTTATTATTATATGCATCTATTATTCTTCAATATGTACCGAAATAGTATTTTACAACTTTATTAGGCGAATGAATTTTGGTTAATGAGTCTAAAAAGGGAACACTATTTTCTTGCAAAGATTTTTTTTTAATTTACATAAGACAATTCTTTGTGAAGTTTACGTAATGTTATCTTACAGATGCATTTGAACATGAAGAGGTACTTGAACAATTATATCACTTTTTTTTCTTTCAAACACTAAAGTTATCTTACTAAAATAACACAGTTTTTAGAAGTCTTCACTCATCTTATTAAATTAATAACGAAGCAGATATTTTAGCTTCCTATTAAGATTATTAACTTTTTAATACTGCAATAAGTCAAAGCAATTAAATTTCAATTAATATTAATAATATATTTACTTGAAATGAACGCATGAACTGAACGGCGCGCATGTGCAATACGACGCGGACTCCCACCTGCCAGTTGCGCTTTTTCCCCATTTGTATATTCTCTGCTTCCCGCAGATACGGTAAAATATTTCATGAAAATTAACTACTTTTCATTAAAAATTTCTATTTCTCTCTTACATATTTGAGTAAATGGAAGTATCAGAAATCTACTGACGACGTTATCTCAATTTCGACAAAAATTGCAGATACGCTTATTTTCATTTGAGCGGAAGTACATCTCACACCTTTTTGCTCTCTCTCTAGAACCCATTTCCGTTCTCCTAACAGCGTTATCGGTCCATTTCTGTATATCGATGATACCATCTGTTGTCACTTTTCGCGAATAATTTCATAACCTACGCCGTACAAAATAAAATTAATATTCCAGTTGTATATTTATCAACTAATAGAGGAAATGGCTCGAATATGGCACATCAACTCCTTTTCGATGGATTGCCGGGACTTTATCAACCAAAATTGAATGAACAATAGGTCATTCGAAAGGCTATTGAATACATTTTTGAATGGTAAGGTTGATTTTTTCACATCAACAGCGGTTCTTTTTTAAGTAAAGATTTTCCAAGAAACTAGATTTTCGAAAATCGAAAAAAAATAAGCAAGTTAACAGTAGGCAAATATTTATCAATTTTGAAGAATAAAAAATACAACGAACTTATCGACAATAGTCGCACATCCATAGGGCTGATAATGCTCCGATGCAACAACTTAGCTATCATTCGTTGCTGGCAGTAGGGAAGGGGGGGGGGGGCAGCGCCAACCAATTAACAGTCAATGATTTTTTTAAAGTTAATGAGATGTTGAATTGATCTATTTTTTTCTTATTTCAAGTTCTACATTATGTTATATCATATTTCTATAATTATTAATCAGATGAAAAAACAATGATTTTCAAATTTAATTATTTCTAACAAACTGTATTTCATCGGCTTTGCTCATCACCTGAGGGCAAAGCCGACTGCAGCTTTTTATGAAAATCAAAACATTTAAAGATAAGAAAATGTGATGATTTGCTTCTGTGGTATTTTATGTACTGGAAAAATTACCTTTAAAGATATCCAACAAGAAGAATAAGTCATTTTGAATAAAAATAGAGATAGCTGTAATATAACCTCTTATTCGTTGACATTCTACTCAGAAAGAACTTTACGCAATGTTTCTAAAGTGCCAATAAAAGAAACCTGCATACCCACCGGATTGATAATAATAATATTTAATAGTTTCTTCCATTTAGTTTACAAGATAAGTTGCTGTTCTGCATTGCCGATCATTTATCGACGAAGCTTGTGACACATGTATCACCCAAGCACTTGTAACTATTATTTTCGTCGGGCCTGCGCCCCCCAGGCCAGGCCTCACTTATTTGTGAGATTTAATATATTTTGGACTCTAATTACGTCTAATTAATATAATTAGATTGTGTGATACTGTTTTGTCTGTCAAGATATCAAGTTTTTATGCTGTATGTATTGTCATTGAAGTTGAAAACTTTATATTTCTGTCAGCGAAACTTCCAATTTTTTCGTGGTAAAAACTGTTTTCTGCATAATTTTTCTTTTACAACGTCAATCTTCAAGATTTTAGTAAGTAACACTATCTCTCTGATAAAATAGATTTATTCAATGCAAAGTAGAACTAAAATTGTTAAATAATAGCCATGCTATAAGGAAAATCATCTTTGCCCCACTGGTTGGCGCTGCCCCCCCCCCCCCTTACCCAACACTCTACCTAAGATTTCTCCTCTGGCAAAGTGTAAGATCCATTGCAGAAAATGGATTAAGTATATGATTACATGAACCCATTCTTGTTAAAATTCAAAAAGTTGAATAACAACTAACTTTGATTTATTGTTCAGAAAAAAGTGTGCTATAATCGAGTCACTCTTGGTGTGCCATATTCAAGCCATTACCTACAAATTATTCATGTCTAAATAGTATAAGCTTTAAAGAGAAGCGTCTCCATATCTCATTTCCAATACTATTCTAATAACCCTACTACACTACTATAAGCAACATTTATTAATAAAATTCCATTCACAATATAAAAATAGGCATTTAAGGCTCATCTAAAATGAACTCGAGGATGACTGTTTATATATTTTTTTATCTCACGCTTCCAATAATATACAGTGAACAATGAAACTTACACATTTTTCTACTATATACTAAAGAACATTCAGCTCCTACTAATGCTGACGGAGCACAGGTTTTAGTTTGTCAGAACTCCAAGTGTGCAATATTCGAGCCATCTCCTCTATTAATTATAACCTTATAATATTAATTATATTGTATTTGTATAGTTAATTGTATAAATACTTGAAAATGAAAAGGTTAAATTATTTGATTTTGAATTCTATGGGAAAAAGTACTTCAGATCAATATAAAACATATTTTTTCGATTGATATTAATTACAATAAGTGTAAAAATAGTGATTTGCGATATTATGTAATACATTCTCATTCTACATTTATAATTTATTGTGTTTAATGAAAATTTTTCGATATAAGTCATTTATGATATTTTGTAAATCTAAATAAAGTTTAAAATATGAAAATTCAAATTTCCCAAACATGATTAGAATATTAAAGGCTGTCAATGGAGTCAAAAGATTTTCATGTATTTTCAATGACATCAAGGGTCTTCACAAAATTCAAAGGATTTTTAAGGTATTTTAAGACATACAGAAAAAAAATTTTATTAATAATATTTCTCTAAATTTAAAAGAATTTTGCCAGAATCAACGAGTTTCGTAGGATTTCGAAGATTACATGAGATAAAAAATAATAAATTAATTCTATTAAATAAAGTATTTTGATAAATGTCCCAGGGGCTCGCAGGATTTCATATGAGTTCAAATATTTCAAGGAATATTGGCAAGAATTGAGAAATTTCACAGGATTTGCAACATTTGAAGAGATTCACAAATATTTATATGTGTTGCTAAGGATTTATTTTTTCTTAATATTTTAGGCCAGTTAAAAAGATGCTAAGGAATTTTCAATAGATTTCAATAAGTTGAACGATCTTAAGGCATTGTTAGGAACTCCAAGGAACGTTTAAAAGCTTTGAAAACCCTCAAAGAATTTCAAAAAATTTATATTGTTTCATGGTATAATAATATATTCCTAGAAATATTCATTATATTTAAATAAATTTAACGGATGTCAAAAAAATTGAAGTGTTTTAGGGTATTTTAAAAGACTTACAGAAGATTTTCAACATGATATTCTGAAGAGAATATGATAAGGTTTTATAGGACCTATAAGGTTTTATATATTTTGAAACATTCCAAGAGATTTTCTAAATATTTGAACGGATTTTATCAGATTTCGAGTTTTTCGATTATTTTAGGGTTTTTGCATGTTCTTAAGGTATTTTAATTTGATTAGGATTTATCGTAGTAATTCTTATTTTCGTTATTTTTTTCATTGGAAGGTTATACAATAGATTAATTTTAAATAAACATCAATGACCTTAAGATTTTTATGTCTATTTATTAATACTACATGAACAATTTTCAGGTTGCAAAATATTATAATAAAAGTATAATATAACTTTAAATTAATTACAAATAATTTTTAAATTTAAAATAAGGGAAACATTGATTACTGTTTGGTTTTTAATTAGCTTTATTTATTACAAATAAAGTTAGTGTTATCGGATGACAACTAATTTTTATGACCTTTTTAGCCTTTTAAATCGATTATTTTGATTAAATGAAGAAACTTTAAATTTCATTAATTACTGGTATGTCAAGTTGTATTCAATGGTGTCCAATTTTTTAAAATCAATTTCAATTTGAAAATTAAACTTTTTAGCCTTAAGATAATGAAAAAACTGTTTTGTTGCCAGATAAGACCAAACTCAGGGACATTTAAAAATAGAAGATAACGCTGAAACTATGATTCACAACGCAACAAAATCTGTATTTGGTAATTCTACAATAATTTCTGAAAAAGCATGTGTATTCAACACTTAAATCTTAAGGATTATTTTAAAAGATACAATACCATAAATTTGACAGCAGTTCAGGCTCACGTTCCTGGGTGACATTTAATCATATATAATCGATTTTATTATTGATCCAAATAATTTTGAAATAATGATTACTAGGTAGGGTATTATTGGAGAAATACGGTTAATAAAATCCTGTTACTGAGAAAATTACTTTTCTAAAGCGTCTAATATTCCGGATGTATGATATTGTGATTTTTTTCACCCATGCAATGTTATTTATTGTTTAATTTGAAACAATAAATATTCATCAATAATTTATAATATTTAGGATAAAATCGGAATAATGCGTTACTATGAATTACAACCTGAAAAAATAGACCAACCTTTAATAAAAATTTTTCTTCATGATGTGTAAATATGCTTTCCTATTTTAAAATTTTACTTCATTCTCGAGAATTAACAGAAAACAGAAATGTGAATACACAGAAGCCGTTGCAATTATTATGATGAATATTATCAGAATTAAACTGCGTTGCTAATAGTTTAGTAAGAAAAATACAAATAGAAAATTAAAACATTAGCTGTTACATTCAAATACTTATATGTTGAGTGGATTCTGCAAATTATATAAATGCATCTGGATTTTATAACACGCTTTAATCCTTTTGATCTATTCCTCTCTCTAAAAATGGGATCATCCTCTACTCGGTTTTTTATTACTTTTTCATACTTCTTTTAAATTTCAACAATAAAGTTTAATCTTCGTATCCCGATTTAAAAAAATGTATATTCCCTTCAATCCAATTTACATCTATTTACCCAAATTAAAAAGAATACCTGCGTACCTTAATAAAAGGAGGGTAGAAAAATAAAGTCGAAACTTAAATTAAATTTCAAAAATTACTTATTGAATTAAAAACAATTCATTTTTTAAATTTATATATTACAAGAAACGAACAAGCCGCATCTTATCTTTACTTCTATACTTTAAGGAAATTTTAGGGATGTTTTATAGATATAACATTTCTCAAAATTCGGATAACCCTTGAAAATCCCAGAGATATAATAATTTTTAATAATCATTTAAAGTTAATTTTTTTATTAAAGACATATTGCCTGAATGTTTTCAAATAATCGCAATGCTAGTTAACCATTTAACAGAAATATTATGAAATAATATCTCAATTCGCTGTTTGGCATAGCTTACAAATGCGTTCTGTCCTGGCAGAATCAAAATTTTATTTGTAACTTTATTCAAAATTAGTGAATTTATTTGCAATTAATAATAGAAATCAATTATAGGGATATGCAGCCAACTTTTATTTCTTTCATGAACAAAGGTATTATTTTCATGCGATTGTTGTAAATATTTTAAAATGAAAATGTTAAATTGCAGGTTACATTGTCAAATTAATAAAAATAATTAATACTAGTAATATTAGGTAGGCTGATTTTTTATATTTACTTATATATTCATATATTACTTATATATTTATTTGGCCTAATATCTAATATTATGGTCATATTTAATTATGAATTATATTAATATTTATACTTTTTGGGTATTTAGGATTTCGAATTATTATATTACTGTAAGTTAATTTTACGAAACATCAGATTGGTGTTTCAGTGAAATTGATCCTAACAGATATTATTTTTAATTCTACCGCATTAATCAAATTTAACCAATTTAACTTCAATCCTATTTTAATCAGAATCGTGCTTTAAAAATCCTATATTATTTGCATTAACTATATTTTTGAAGTCACTAATGAAGTCGGTTGGATTATTACAATAAGGTGACTTACATTTACGACTTTAGGTTAGGTAGCAAAAAAAACAAAAATGTAAACTTTGCAATGTAACTTTTTTAAGAAGAATATAAAATGGGCAGAAAAATAAACTAATAAAATGTATTTCCTAGTTATTACGTAAAATAAAATAACTTTAAACATCTTTCCTTTTTCAGAAATGTACAACGTTTAAAAATATTTAGAATATCAAAAATATGTCTTTGCTATTAGCTATTTTTATATCATTTATACATATTGCAGAAAATAGGAATTGTCTAAATAATCACGATGATATTCATGTCCTACAAAATTTTTAATAGAAATATATGAGGAAAAAAACTTTTATATATTAAAACCTTGATTTTTATGCGACACGGATTATAAACACCAATGCATCTGTGTCCGTCATGCTACTTAAATATTAATTTTTGTATTAGTATAGCAACAGACGAATCAAAAATTACTGGCATCGTTATTTATTACATCTATTTGAGTTATAAGAAGACAAAATTATTTTTTAATTAGGTTTTCGATAACTATAGACAATTTAAAATTAGTACTGTTGCTAATAATTATATATATATTATTACAAACAATTAATTAAAAATTTAGAATCTTAAACCCAAAAATCATATTAATCTAGGTTTCAATCATTTTCCTTGTTTATTTTTATGGTTATTTACTTTAAAAAAATTAAATGTCAACATAGTTTGCAAACATAAATCTGAAAAATAGTTTACACTTCAAATATTATTTTATTTAATATGTTTGCTTGAAGAAAAATTACTTTTGGCGTTCGTAAAATGAAGGGTGTAGACACACAGACCATATTTTGATCTAAAGGCACTGAATTTCAGTAAAACTATGTAAAGCCTAAGAAAATCATTTTTAAAAATTATAATTTGAAATTAAAAAGCTTTTCTATTTTAAAAAGCCTTCTTTGAAACATTATGTTGCAAAGAAAATATAAAGACATATCGTTTTATTATACATAAAGATATTATACTACGTACATTAAATATTTATTAGCAAAAACTTTTTAAACACGCTGGAGGAGATTAAGAAAAATGTATTTGTATTAATACTTTTTTTAAGGTTTTATTGTATACTAAACTTTATCGGAAAAAATCACAGAACTCCGACGCACTAACTAAAAAATTATTAGACCCGCGATTTTGGCAGAGATTGGAATCTTTTTAAATGGAAGTTCAAAACATTTTTATAGTTTATCTTACTTTTTTACGTTTTTAGTTAAAAATTCAACTTGTTTGTTCAGAATTCTTGAATTTTGTTAAAATTTCATCTTTTTGTTGTAGTGAATTAATTTTTTTAACAAAAAATTTATTTTTAAGTTGAAAACTCAAATTTTATGTTAAGATTTTTTTTATTTCATTAAAAATTTGTCGCTTTTGTAGTAAATTAATCTTCTTTTTTGAAATTCTTATTTTTTAGTTGAAAATTCAACTTTTTCATTCAGAATACTTGAGGTTTGTTAAAAATTCGTTTTTTTGGTAGTATATTAATTTTTTGCTTCAAAATTCATATTATTTAGTTCCAAAATCAACTTTTTGGATAAGTGTTCTTGAATTTGGTTAAAAATTCGAATTTTTTGGTAGCAAATTAATTTCTTTTGATTTATCTTTTTTTATTGAAAATTCAAAGTTTTAATTAAGAATTCTTGAATTTTATTTCAAATTCATCTTTTTTGGTAGTAAATTAATTTTTTTGTTTTAAAATTTATCTTTTTTAGTTGAAAATTCAACTTTTTTGTTAAGAATTTTAGAATTTTATTAGCTATTAATTTTTTCGGCAGAAAATTGATCCCTTTGTTTAAAAATTCATCTTTTTGATTAGAAATTGAACTGTATTGTTGAAAATGAATTTTTTTTTCGTTGAAAAATTACATGGGTAATTGAAAATTGACCTATTCCATTTTTGGTTGAAAATGGTTCTTTTTCAATTTAAATTTCAATTTTTTGTTAAAATTGAACTCTTTTGTTAACAATTAATTTTTTTGTCGAAAATTAATCTAATTTAGTTAAAAACTCAACTTTTTGGTAGAAAGTTCTTGATGTATTTTGTTGGAAATTCGTATTTTTTTTTGTATAAAATAAACTTATTTTATCAAAATTTCGTATATTTTATTTGATAATTCAACTGTTTTTGCTTTATTAATGACCTTCAATCGCCAAGTCTTGAATGATACTTGGTAATTCGAAATTACTCGAATTCCGTACATTCCGGATCGTTTTTCTTCCTTTATTTCTGAAATATAAAATTGTGCCAAGAAAAGGATGAAATGTATTTTCAACGGTATTGTGTAGTTTCACAATGAAACTATATGCCGTTTAAAGGGGAAAACCCATACTGGACAGAATTTCCTTCTTTAACGAATTGATTAATGGCCTTCACGTAACAGCTTTGTTGTTGCTTAGGACATACTTTTCAAAATAAGGTTTCTCACAGTTTGTGGTTTCCAGAAAAAGTCTACTTTGTTTTATACCCGCAGAAAAAGTTGGTCAAACGTTAACAAAAAGAAAAAAAACTACTTTAACCATTTTTTATATCCCAGATACACTACCGGCGGAAATTATCCACACCTGTTTTTTTTATCTGTTTCTGAAGTGCCTTGATTTTTTAAATATTTTCATTTAAAATTTTTTCCTTACTATATTGCAAAATATAATAAAATGATACGCCTAATAAACAAAATTTCAAGAAAAAATATCAATTTTGTATTAAGATATTGCAAAGAAACGTCAAATTGCGATGTTCTCAAAAAATTGGAACTCTGGAGATAACTAACTTTTTTGCAATTTCCTAAGCTCGTTTTAAAAATAAGTCTAAGCAGTATTATTTTTAAGTTATTAGGATTGTTTATTGATTCTGCCCGAAGCGAAAACTTAGAGCAAAAAGTAAAAAAAATTTTAAATGTGTAAATACTTACAAACATATTTGCAAAATAATATTCTAATAAATTTTAGTGATAATTATAAGAATACTATAGTTTAAAATTTTTTAAATCGTGTGAGTACAATCATTATTTGAAATTTGACCATTGTTTTGTACAAAGATCGACCCTAGGGTATGAAATGAGTTACAAAATGTTAATTGTTTGCACAGTTACTACCGTTTTTCGAAAACACGAAAATTTGACGTTTTTATGAAATAGCATGTTGTAAAATTCATATTTTGTCTTCAACTGGGTTTTTTATTCATTATTATACGATTTTCTTAAAAATGGCATTTGTGTTTTGTAATACTCACCCGCGGTTAAATATGATCGTTCGAATTATTATCTAATCCATTATTGAAAATATTTTACATGTATCATGGTGGTACTTTTCGTTCCAAATTAGTATTTTTTCATCGGAAATTTTATATTAAATCAAAAGATTTCGAATAAGACTTAAAATTTTCTAAAAATGTAGCCTGTCTTATTTTTCTCAACAAAAATTCGAATTTTTAAACAAAAATCATCATCACTAAATTATTAGACTTTACAGATTAAAATCTTTGTAACAATTAACTTTTTTCAATTTTTTTTTCTTTCCTACTTTTTTTATTTTTGATACAGAAACCAGTTTTTTTTAACAATTTGAGATTACATTAGCATCTCACACCAAAAATTGGCATTTTTAAACAAAAGCCTTTATAGTTCAAAAAAGATTTTCAATTTTCGAACAGTTTTTGTTTACATTCAATATTTTTACATGTAACCGATTATTTAAAAAATATTATATTTCCAAGAAGATTCACGCAATTTTCAATTGTGTTGGCGGTTTACACCGAAAATCGATATTTTTATGAAAAATCGTTAGATTTCAATGGAAATTAACATTTTTGTGCAATAACAAATATTATTTCAATTTTTGGTCAGGCAATCGGGTTTCACTCAGAAATTAGTATCGATTTCAAAAAATATTCACAATATTTGAACAATTATAGAGTATGTTATTGTTTTTTTTACAGAAATCGGTTATTTTAAACAGAAATCGTTTGACTTCAAAAATCAAACATGCAATTTTGATCAATCTAAACTATTTTAACGTTTTACAAAGCGGAATTTTGAATTTGTAATAAAAGGTTAATAGATTTCAAAGATTTACATTTTTTAACAATTTGCGTTTTTCGGTTTTGCTTATTAGCATTTTTTTACCAGGATTTGAATTTTTTGAACAAAATAATTAGATTTTAAAAGTTCATTAATTCTGAACAACTTAAGGTTACGTTACTCTCTTTGATCAGAAATTGGTATTTTAAAACAAAAATCTTTGGAGTTCCAATAAGATTTTCAATTTTGGAACAGCATCAAGTTATATTCAAGCTTCCACAAAAAATCGGTTTAGATTTCAAAGAATATTTTCAATATTTGTCCTTGTTTTTCTTTCCTATTATTTTCGATAAGAGATACTATAAAAAACAAAAAATCTCTATTCCTAATAATTTTATATTTTAAATTAAAAATGGTGTAAGGCGAACCAAAAAATTTAGGCGCATAGTGCGCGTGATTGTTTAAGAACAATTAAATTGATTTCTTTAAATTTCGATTACCTTATAATAATTTTAATAAATTGCTGAATTTAACATTTTCAACTATTATACGAAAATAGTTCAAAATAAGAATCCAGAAAATGATTTAACCAGCAGATAACCGTTGTCATTCTTTCTGAGAATCCTATATCTCTTCAGAGCATCTACCATATAATTAACTAAGTATTTTTAATACGGAAGAAATGTATGAAATGTTTGTGTTTTATTCGTTTATCAGATCTTATTTTTATTTTATATTTATTAATTTTTCTAAAATTTGAGTTTAAATAGGACAGATTTCTTGGAATATAAATAGTTCTGACGGAACCACTTTTAAAACAAAAGTGCTGTAATAAAAGCATTATAATTTACTAGCTTTAGTGCAATTATTCTAAAATTCGAAGGCAGAATAAAAATAAAAATATTACGATACCCTATTTTCAAATTAGGCTAATTTATTAACATAATATTGGGCCTTCGAAAATCAGCAATTTCAGCAGTTTTTACTAGAAAATTTTACGTAATGGTGAGAAAATATGTAAAAGCTCTGACCTTTAATCTTTTAGAGGGAAAGACATTTTTTCAAGTAGCTCATTTAATCTCTATTTAAAAAGCGTTCTTTAGCTTCCAGGGTGAATTTTATATAGAGTCTTCGAACACTCAATGTAGATTTTTTAAAACTGATTTTAATCTCAAAAAACATTTTGCTATCATTTCAACTCATATGAGCTAAAACTTTACAAATTCTGAAGCGCGAATCAGCTCCTAGTATTATGAGCATTCATGAGTGGATTATCTCTCTATTATAAAATAAATAATGTGTAATCCTTCTCGACCTGAATTATATAGTTTAGCATGCATTTCTGAACATTTTAATCTCTTTCTGCTTTTATATTATACTCTAAAACCCATTTCGAGAAGATTTTCAGGATTAAATTTTAAAATTAAACATTTAGTAGTATACACAATTTCAAATAATCTGCTCTAAAATTATATTCCCGTTTTGAAACACAAGATAAAAAGGGAACACATTTTTGAATAAGAATAGACAGAAGCAATGTAAAATACAATGAAATGTACAGAATTAGATAAACAAATAAAATTGTGTTCTTTGGTTTAATTTTATAAATACCTCAAATAAGACAACAAACGTACAAACATAACGTCACGGCCAAAAATGGATTATTTTAGATTGAACAATTTCATTTCCAAACAAATAGTTAAATTTCCAAGCAAAAGAGATGAATTTGCAACAAAATAGTTTAATCTAAAATGAATTAGTTGAATTTTCAACCAGCAAAGAGGAACTTTCTACAAAATAATCGAATTAAAAAAAATATGGACTTCAATCAAGCATAGTTAAATTAAAAAAAATTAAATTTGAAAGACAATAAGACGAATGTTAAAAAACAATTTAAATTTCGACCAAAAACGAGAACTTTTTAACAAAATATTTGTATTTTTAAGAAAATAATTAAATTACTTAGGAAATACTTGAACTTTAAAATAAAATGCTAAAGCTTCAAATAAAAGATTAATTTGTAAGTAAGAAATTTAAGTTTCAACTAAGTAATTGAATTTTCAACAAAAAAAGATTAATTCTGACTGAAAATTGTAATATCTGATACTTCAACAAAAAAAGATTTTAGTTTTAAATAAGAAAACAGTTGAATTTAAAAAACTCAATTTATCAACTAAGTAGTTGAATACTCAACAAAAACAGATTAATTTTCAACCAAAAAGTTGCATTTTATATAAAAAAATATAACTACAAAAATAAATTTTCCACCAGTTGCATTTTTAACTAATTATACGAATTGGCAAGGCAAGACAATAATTAAATGTCCAAGGAAATAGTTAAATTAAAAATAAAAATAAAAAATTATTAAATAATGAATCTTTGACTAGGAATTAGAATTTTCAATCAAGAAGTTATACTTTTTAAATATTAATTCTCAATAGAAAATATTCTAGCTTATATTTTCATGAAAAAAACATTATTATTTTAAATCATGAACAGTTGACTTTTACTAGAAAATATAAATTCTTAACGAAAAATTTAATGGTGGATATTTCAAGCAAAACAAGACTTTAATTTGAAAAAAAACTGTTAAATAAAATAATATCGAACTTTCAACAAAATATTTTATTCATTAACCAAAATAGAATAATTCTGAAACAAGCAGTTGCTTTAACAGTTGAATTAGAAGTCAGAAAGGCGAATTCTTTACAAAACATTGAAACTTTTAAACAAAAAATATAAACTTTCATTACCAATAAGTTGATTATTTTCTATTGATCAAATAAATTTTCAACACATTAGTTTAACCTTTAACGATATAAGCACATTATTTAATCAAAAATATTAATTTTCTACCAAAAATATGAATTTTCAATAAAATATATTAAAATTTAGGCAAATAGTTGTATTCGTAATTCGAATTTCGGACTTTTCTGTCCACTTTGATGCTTTATGCTAGTTGTACTTTTACCAATTCTATCCTTTTCTATCTCCTTTCATCACTTTTGGTTTTTTTTTTCATTTTTTTAATTTTTATCCCATTTTCTATCATATCTTCATTCAAAAAATATTATGCACTAGTATCATGTTTTAATAGGTCTATCTTAATAAAGAAAACCAAAGTTTAAACCTCCTACCTATCTCTGTACAATTTTTGTTCCTTTTTTCATTGTCTATTTTCTATTTTTATTATTTTCTCCAACAAAGAATCCAACGACCAAATTTGGAGAACCACTATAAAATATTCGTATTAAAATTTGAAAAAAGTAAAAAATTTTCCGAAAAAAGAAAAGAAATAAACGTATTTTTGTAACAAAAATAAAATACAGGAAAGACAAATGAGAAGGCAACCAACCATATACCCTTCCTTCTGTTTTTTATTTTTTAGTATTTTTTCATTGTATTATTATCAAAATCCAATAAAAAACTGTTGTAAAACATAATTACTAACGCTTTGGCACTCATAAATAACCCTCATCAAGGCAGAAAAATAAAATGAAATGAAATTTTTTAATATTCGAGCAGGTCAACATCATTTTTTATTTTGACGATGATTTTGATTGGGATATTGTTACAACTTTGTATAGTGAAATTAATGAGAGAAAGAGAAAATGTATGAAAATCCTTTACATTGAAAAGCAAGAGAATTTACCTATTAATTTAAGGACTGATTTTGACCGGTTAAAAAAGATTTATGCTTATATGATTAATTATAATTAGCAAGGAGTTTTCATGAATCTTTATTTTCTTTTACTTTCTTTATTCTCGATGTGCTTATGATGGTTATTACAGGTATGTTTATATATTTTTATAAATAAAAAAGACGAGAAAAATAAGAAAAAGAAGGAAGGGGATTTAGTTGGTTGCCTTCTCATTCTTCTTACCACTTTTTTATTTTTGTGCAAAAAAGAAGTTCTTCTCTTTTTTAGGAAAATTTTTATCTTTTTCAAATTTTATTAGGGAAATTTTATAGTGTTTGTCCAAATTTGGTCGTTAGATACTTTGTTTTATTTTGAGGGATTCTGCACAATGATTTGATTATTGAACGTTAAATAGGATTTTAAATATAATTTTATTCTCATTTAAAGTTCTTTAATGTTTTTTCATTTTTGTGTTTCATTCAGTTCCCTATTTTCAAGTAACCTATGCTTTCCTAAAATTCTGTCTGATAAGAATGGATACTCAGACAAGGTTCGAATATCACACTCCCGGTGGATAGCATCAGACCACTGACCGGCCTTGGCTTTGAAACGTGATAATGCCCTGCAAAATAAAGACAAAAATATATTTTTCAAACCTTTAGACGTCATATTAAATTCTGCGCTAAATGAGCCTAAGTTGGAGTAATTTGGCCTTAAGTCTTTTAAATTATCACATATGAAAGACAAAAATAAAATATCGATTCGACGGTGCGGTGATGTATTTTAAACTGCACATAAAAATTATTATTTCATGAAACCATGAAGTTTTTCAATGTTTAATGGCTCGAATGATAGGTAAAATCACAGAAATCACTTTTGAAGAATATCAAATTAATAAATCTATTTTTTCTATTTCCTGCCAAGAGTTCAAGTTCAAGTACGAAATTTCATAAAAATTGAAATTTTATTTTTGTCTTTCTCATGTGGAAATTCAATACCAAAGAACCCAAATTATTTCCACTATCGCTCATTTGAAACAGAATATAATAACCCTTCTAACGGGGATTTAGAAATATATTTATCTCTATTCTCAATGGCTTTATCACCTTTCAAAGTCAAGGTTAATTTTTAATAGGTTATACGGTCATGGTCCGATACTATCCGTCGATAGTTAACTTAATTTATATAATCAGAGCTACAGTTTCGATTCAAAAAATGATATGATCATGTATGCTTCCGGAAATTAGTTCGCAGAAAAAATTTAAGAAATTTTACTCTTCGATTTTCTGACTCAATGTCCGATTCAAAATAAGTCTAGCTTTTTTCTGTGTTTAAAAAGTTACATAGCTTCAATAAAGAAATATTTCCACGAAGTGAGCATTATGTCGCGTTCTCGCAGATTCTCGTGTGAAGGAATTTTACACACACTTAAGCTTAAAATATGTTCTATTCTTTTTGTAGCACATAAAGCAACTTGAAAATTACTCCAGTTCTCGAGTTCCAGTACTCGAGAAGTATTTTTTTGCGCTTTCATTCTGATACTAAAACCAATTATTATGTAATTTGATCAATTATTTTTAGCACAATTTAACTCCTTGTCAAGTTTTTTTAAATTTAACTTTTTGTTCGTTGAAATACTCTTTTTTAAGAATCTAAATAATTAATTTTGTTTAATTGTTATAACAAATAAAGTATTCAAAAAGAGTCCCCCGACGTGAATTTCGAAAAAGGTGGGACTGGTCGTGAAAACGTTACATAACACAGAGACAACAAGAAAAAGTGTCATGTGCGAAAGATTTAGTTTGAAGACTGCACTTTTCCCCAAGCACGTCAGGATTCCCCTCTAGACGCGAAAATTCCCTAGAGAATCATATGTTCTGTTAAAAAATTACCCTTGGTCTAAAATCATTCGGAAACATCAGGGTGTCCCCCTAGGCGATGAAAATTTCCTAGAAAATTAGGTTTTTTTCGAACAAAATATCTCGTGGTATTAAAACCATCTGAAAATAGGTGAAGTACAATGTCTGTATGTATTTTGGTGCATTGAATACTTACCTGACATTATTGTCTCCCCAACCCTTCAGGGTTTTCCCCTAGACGCAGAAATTTTCATAGAAAATCAGGTTTTTAGGATATGAAATAACCCATGCAATTGAAATCGCCTAGAAGCAGGCCAGGTATAATATCCTAATGTATTTTCGTGCATTGAATATGAATCTGACATTAGTTTCCGCCCACGCCGCACAGTGGGGTGAAATCGGAAAACGAGGTTCAAAATGACATTTAGAACGCAATTATGCACCGATTTTAGAATTTTTTTTTTTGAGAAATTCAGAACTAAATTTTTTCAGAAAATGGTGGGAGTAGATTTTTTATTTTTTTGTTTATTTAATTTTTATTTTGATGCAAACATCGAAAAAAATGTCGATTTTTCTAATTTCATTTTTTATCTTCTAGACAAAA
>NC_046658.1:114930765-114949634 GCF_010883055.1 Belonocnema kinseyi | reverse complement strand
TATACCCCTGTGCACTAAATTCAAGGGACGAGAAGTATAAGAAAAATTTTGTCTAGAAGATAAAAATGAAATTAGAAAAATCGACATTTTTTTCGATGTTTGAATAAAAATAAAAATTAAATAAACAAAAAAATAAAAAATCTACTCTGACCATTTTCTGAAAAATTTAGTTCTGAATTTTTCAAAAAAAAAATTCTAAAATCGGTGCATAATTGCGTTCTAAATGTCATTTTGAACCTCGTTTTCCGATTTCACCCCACTGTGCGCCGTCAGGACTTTCCCCTAGACTGTGTACAAATTTGAGATTGGTACTGAGCTATGGAGGAGGGAAGGAGGGGGAATAATGTTTGGTTCTTATTTAACGTTACGAAATACATGAAGATACCAGGCCTGACCTATTTCGAGACGATGTCAATACCAAAAGTAATTTCATGCTGAACAAAGCTGATTTTCTAGGAAATTTTTCGCCTCTAGGGGGAAACCCTAACGTGTTAGGAAAAACTAGCGAAAGATTAGTAACCAGCGCAACAAAATACATGTATATCATGCTGAACTGTTTCTAGAAGATTGAAATAACAAGAGTAATTGCAAACCCGAAAAACTGATAAAAACTGATATTCTAGGGAATTTTCCGCTACCCCAAGGCACTAGGAGGAGACTAATATCAAATTCATATTCAGAACACCAAAATACATAAAGACATCATTCCTACAGAACTGCCTCATTTTCAGACGATTTCAATACCAAGAGTTATTTCATACATGAAAAATCTGAATTTCTAGGAAATTTTCCTCGTCTAGGGGTAAGACAGAAGATTTTAAAAAAATAGTTAAGTTTAACCAAATAGTAAAGTTTTCATGCTAAGAAGACGAATTTTTTCGAAGACAGTTAATTTTTCAACAAAGAAGTTATTTTTCAACCAAGAAAGATGACTTTTCCATCATTAAAATGAATTTCCCACAAAATAATGAAGTTCTTAAGCTAAAAATTTAATATTTTAGAGAACAGTGAACTTTCAAATCAGGAAACATGAATTTTTAACAAAAAAGATTTTCAATCAAGAAAAATTAATTTTAAACAAGATCGTTAAATTTTCAACCGAAAAACTGACTTAAACAGGCAACAATAATTTTCGACTCAAAAAGACAACTTTTTACATAAATATATGGATTTTTTACCACATAGTTGAATTATCAATAAAAAAATTTTAATTTTTAATTGATACAATAAACAGGATACAGTTTCAAAAAAATGAAATAGTTACATTCTCATATAGAAACTCTAAGAAATAAAAATAAATTTGACTAGAAAAAAAAAAACGATTTTTCAACAAAATTATTAAATTTTCAACCGAAAATATGAATTGTTGACCAAGAAGATTAATGCTTTACCAAAAAAGACGAATATTCAACTTATAAAATATAGATGATAAAATTTTAGCCAAACATGGAATATTTGAATTTTCAAATAAAGAAATAATTCTTAACGACAAAAATGAATTTTTATCCCGAAGTATGATTTTCCAAAAAAAAAAGTTTAATTTTTAACTAAATAGTTTGTTTTTTCCAAATTGCTGAATTGTCAAGTAAAAAAGATAAATTTTCTACAAAACAGAATTTTTAACATAAATAATCATTTAGAAGCCAATAGTTGAACTTTTAACCATAATTATGAAACATTGATAAAAAAAATGATTAATTTTGTACTATCTAATTCAAATTAAATTCAAATAATCGACTTTTCAACCAAAAAAATTAATTTTTCAACGAAGCATGTAACAGTAGATATTTCCATCACACAGTTGAATTTTTTAACAGAAACATTAAATTTTCAACCAAGACGATTAAATTTCCACTAACAAGGAAGGTAATCCAGGTATCCCTCGCCAATCCGATTCTCCTTGATATATGTTGTAATGCTCAAAAAACTAAGCGACACGTATTTTTTTATCTGCGTCAAAACACTTAAAAGGGGTGAAACAGGCTCTCAAGGATAGGTGTGGATTGTATAGTTTTGTCTATAAAAACCGAATTGATTTCGATTAAACCTTTCGGAAAAGTTTTCCTGTGATGAAAGATGAATAACATAATTTTCTGAACAACAGGAAATGAAGGGGATAAAGCACCCCTACATATATTTAAAGTTGTGCTAAAAATGTTTAAATTAAGAGGAAAGATTGAAAAAAAAAAATAAATTTTGCACTTGAGATAAAAATAAATTGTATGTATTGTGTCTATGATAATATATACTTTCCATGCACAAAAAAATGGGAAATTAGTTTTTTATAACGAAGGAAGTAAAATAGAGTCCATCCAACATGAATCGATAATATATTTATCTCGCGCTTCGCGCTTGATATTGTGTTTACCTCGCGCTACGCGCTCGATATTGCTGCACAGACTTTTTAAAACTAAAGGTAAGAGTATCGACAATAGTAATTTGGTGATTGAGAATTCTCTTTTGTTAAAGCTCCTTCGGTTTTAACGAACATATTCGCATCACGTATCTCGTGCTTCGCACTCGAGTTTATCCCTGACATTTCATATCATTCCCATAAATGTATATTATTATAATTCGTAACTTGCATTGATAGTAAAACAGACGAACCTTCATTATCCCGTTTAAAAAAATGCGCATTCTTTTCAAAAAATTCGGTTATTCAACGTTTTATTGCAACTTTTGTCGTTTTTCCATAAACTGAATTTGCTCGTTTCCAATGTTTTCTTTCCGATTT
This sequence comes from Belonocnema kinseyi, assembly GCF_010883055.1. NCBI lineage: Eukaryota > Metazoa > Arthropoda > Insecta > Hymenoptera > Cynipidae > Belonocnema > Belonocnema kinseyi. The sequence continues at coordinate 114,946,900 of NC_046658.1, read as the reverse complement.
AAACTTTACACATACGGTCTACTGAAAAAATATAATTTTTGGATTTTCCATTATTTTTTATGCTGTCAAAATTTATTTTTTGATATATCAAGAAAATTCAAAAAGTTGTTATAATAATCTCCTAGTGTATTTAGAAATAAAACTTTTTCTTCTCTTGCCATTTTTTCATATCGACCGTTATTTGGCTTAAAAGGTTTATTTTCGTGTTTTTGGAATTTTGTAAATGCTATAACTCTCATAATTTTTTATTTTATGAAACAGTCATTCGATAAGTTGTTCGACTTTTTAAATACCTTCTCTGATGAGAATGTAAAAAAAATCATTTATAAACATTTTTTGCTCTACCTTCGGTGAATAAATGTTATCTACTTATTTTGGCTTAGCTTGTGTCGTGTGCCTAAAAATTCAATTTTTGTATTTTCAATGTTTTTTTTTTTATAAATAAAACAAAAACTACGTATCCTATAAAACAGTGATTAATAACGAATTTGTATATATTTTTTGGGCGCTCAATGTTTGTCTTACCATTTTTTTCTCCTATTTTGCATAGTTTGACCGCAAAATACAATTTTTTATTTTTTATTAGTTTTCGTGCGGTCAAAATTTGAATTTTTCGAAAAAATTCAAAAAGTTTATATGATAATCTTGTAGGGTTATCGAAAAGTAACATTTTTCTTTTCAAGTACTATGAAAAACTGTATACAGAACTTTTGAATCATAAAAAATGTGGTCTCACAATTATTCAAAATGTGCCCACTTTTTGAATTTTTATCCAAAATGGGTGGCCAACGAAATTGACCTTTAGTTTAGGACAATAAACGAGTGTACCAAAGGGCAATCTAATAGATAGGATGTCGTAAAGTTGTCGTAAAGATGTCGTAAAGACGTCGCCAACTTTTGTGCCCACTGGGTAGCTACCCCCTTTAATTTAAAAAAAATTGTTCTGTCGAAATACGGCTTTATTTTTGTCTCAAGTACAAAATATATATATTTTTTAATTTTTGTAAACATGAAAAGTACATATTATCATAGACACAAATTAAAAAATTATAGAGATGGCCACCCCCATTAATTTCTTTTAATTTTTTGGCGAAACATGTCATCTTTATTTTTGTCTCAAATGCGAAATATATTTGTTTGTCATTTTTTTTTTGTTCATTTAAACATTTTAGCTTAAACTTTAAATATGTGTATGGGTGGTTTACCCCCTTCATTTTTTGTGTTTAGAAAATTACGTAATTTATCTTTGATCACGAGGAAACTTTTATAGTACGTTTAATCGAAATCAATTTGGTTTCTATACACAAAACTGTACAGTCGACACTTGAGGCCACTATCTATGAGGGGCTGTTTCACCCCCTTAAAGTGCTTTTCCGCAGATAAAAAAATGAGTGTTGCTTAGTTTTTTGAGTACCACAACATATATCAGGGAGAATAAAATCGGCGAGGGACACCTGGAGTACCTTCCTTTTAAGAAAGACGAATTTTCAAGAAAATACATGAATTTTTAACCAAAAAGTTGTGTTTTCAACCGAAAAGGATAAACTTTAACCAGATATAATTTTAACTCAAAAAGATAATTTTTTAACTTAAAACGGAATAGATTTTTCAGTTTAGAAAATGTATTTTCAACCAAACAGGAAGTTTGTTTTGATCAAAATAGTTAAATTTTCTACTAAAGAAAATTAACTTTTTAACTTTTTTAACCTTTAATTAACGAAATGAATTTTTAAAAAAGTAATTGAATTTCTACCTAGAAAATAATACTTTTAACACCATAGTTAGATTTTTAACATAATAATTAAATTTTTTACCGAATGATAAAATGTTTAACGAAACGAGATGGAAACTATAAAGTAGGAAAAGTTTAAAAAAAAAACATAGTATATAAAATAATGAAATTTTTCTTTAAATGTAAAATTTTTCTTTTTTTATGTAGCATAAAATTTGTCCAAGAAATAAACCCTTACATATATTTATGTAATGAAGTTATGTGTATATAGCGTGTGCAGCATTACACGCGATATACTTAATGAAACATACATAAAATTTAGAATAATTAATCAAGCGATATTATCGCCCTACGTATATTTAGTTAGATCGTAAGATTTAATCAAGTTTAAAACGAAAGTGGCGTGATTAGAGAATAATTTCCCTCAAAATGAGAGATCTCGTAATTTGATTATTTTAATCTTTATGTTTTTTATCTTGATACATTAGGCGATACAATAAAAATATTATAAGCACCTTAAATCGCTTAAACCTAATTACGTTAAGGTGTGCGTCAATCAAGATTAAAAGCAGATTAGTAGTTCTCTAATAATCCTCTGATCAGATTTGGTCGACATTCAATGAAGTTGTTATAATTGCATGCATTAAATTTGATGTTTATATATTACCGTATAAAATAATATTAAAGAGTTATTTGGTATTTAGTATTTTTTAAACAATTTTAATTTTTTTAAACAATTGAAATGAAGGACATAATGAGAGAATGTTGAGAGTAATATATTATTAAAGGATATTTGGTGATTATTTAAACAATTTCGATTTCTTTGAAACATTTTTTCTCTGCGAATCGTGAAAATTTATTCTTTTCTGTAATTAATGACACAATTAACAAATTTAAAGAGTAATATTTTTTTGCTGAAGATATTTTACACTTATTTATACAATTAATAATCAATCAAATGCGCTTTTTTAAAGGGAAAGTGGAGAAAAGTCTATTTTTTCGAATCTCTCACACTATGTCACCTTCTATTCAGTATTTCATTATCTCACAATTTATGTCCCAATTCTTTAAACAATAATTATTGAATTAATCCATTTTTCCGGTCAGATATGGATAATTACTTTTTATATAGTATTCGTTAAAATGAGTAATTTTTCATACTAAATTTTTGAAAATGAATCATTTCTCATATTTAATTTTTTAAACAAATTATTATTATTTAAAAAATATAGGGTAGATATTCTGAGATAAGGAAATCCTGAATATTAAACGATATACTGTAAGAGATTCGAAAAATCTAGACTTTGCCCCACCTTCCCTGTGAACAGGTACAAATTAATGATTATTATTTGTTTAAATAATTGCAACATATCTTAGGCAAAAATGTATTACTCTTAACACTCGTTAATTGTGTCATTACTTGCAGAAAAGAATAATTTTTAACGATTTACAAATAAAAAAAATTGTTTAAAAAAATGATAGTTGCCTAAACGAATTGACGTTGTTTAAAAATTGCGAAATATCCTTTAGAGAAAAATATTACGTTCAAATCCACTATTTGAGTAATTAATTCCAGAAAATTAATAACCTTTCTCGTTTAACAGTGGAAAAAATTATTTATACAAAGAGTAATTCTTTAAATAATTACCAAAGTTCCCTTAAAAATGTATTGCTCTCAAGATTATTTAAGTGTGTTATTATTTCCAGAAAATAATAACTTTTTACGAATTCAGGGAGAAAAAAATGTTGAAACAAATAAAAATTGTTAAATTAATTATAGGTAGAAAAGTGGCTTAAACAAATAATAATGGTTTAAACAATGTAAAAATATGCAACAGATACTTGGAAATACATCAATTATCGACTGAAAATTGTTTATGTCGCAAAAATTCCAAAAAATATCGTGTTTAGTATGGATGTAACAGCGAACTTATATTTTCCTTTTTTGGGACATTTTTCGTGCAAAATAAAGGTGACTGAGCGTGTGAAAATTAAAAACTATAGGGTGGAAATTATTCTTTGAATGCCTCTTATGAGGTGACTATATTTTAATACACAAAAAGTTTATAACAAGTACTTCTTATTAAAGTTTTTTTTCAATAGAACTTTTCATATATAAAACCTCATGGTAATTTCAAAATCCCGGGGCAATGGTTAACGGTTTTTAAAAAATTGCGGAATTTCTTTTTTCAGTAAACGAAAAGATTGAAGGAAGGTTTATCACCAAAAATCGAAAGTCGAATTTCTTCAGATATCAATTTGGTTCACCCTAATGTCCCATCGCCAGTTGTTTATCAACAATTTTAATTTTTGTTATATCGATATTAAATATTTCATGCTTTAAAAAAATCCAATTCACCTAAGTAGTAATTGGTAAAAAATTATGATTGATTACTTAACAAAAATATAGGAACAGAGAAAAAATACATCATTTATTCCAGGTGCAGTATACTTGATCACCAAAATCCTTAGTGTAATTACGATATGCAAATGTCAACACATGAAAATACATTCAAGAATTATTATGCGCATAACAATCAGAATGGTCCGGGTCATTAATATAACGACGTACTTTTGAGAATTGTTCACGAGTCTCTTTAATAAAAAACATAATTAAAAATAGATTAAATGTAAACAAAAATAAAAGTCGACAAATGAATAATTTCAAATTTAGATATTTATAATCCGAAAATTTTAAGAATATTCGTTTCAGATGAAATAACTTTAAGACTAAAATTATGAATTAAAAATACGTCCCGCTATTTTGAACACTTTTTCCACCTGCCTCCATCATCACAGATCATCATACAAAGCTTAAACCATCCACCGCTTCACAAATAAGCCCCCGCCCCCTTCCTTGAAGTATTTTTTTTTCATTCAGTAGAAAAATTATTTACAGCCCAAAAAATATTTTCTACCAAAAGAGATCAATTTTCAAGCTGCCAAGATCAATTTTCAACCACATAGTTGAATCATCAAGCCAAAAATACGATTTCTTAAAAAGAAAATTAAATTTAAAAAAAAATATATTTTTAATCAAGAAAAGTTAATTTTTAACTTGGAAATATGACTTTCCTACCATAAATGGTGAGTTTTAAATCCAAAAGGACGAATTTTCATCACAGCCATTGTTGTTAAAGTAGTTAAATTTTTGACAGAAGAATCAGAATTTTAAAAAGTGGATATATTTTAAACCAAAAACTTAAAATTTGAACCTATAAATATAATCTTTCAGTTAAATAATGAAATTTTGAAACAACAAAGAGTAAGCTTTAACCAAAAGCATTTTCTTCTCCAACCATATAATTGAATTTTCAAATCTGAAATACCATTTTTTTTAAACAGTTGAATTTTTAACCAAAACAGCCTTTCACCAAAAATAAATTAATTGTCAATGTACAAAAATGAATTTTCAACCAAGAAGATTGATCTTCTACTAAAAAAGAAGAAGCTTCAACAAACTATAAAAAAATTAATCAAACAGTTACATTTTTTACCAAAAAACATTAAATTTTTATTAAACAAAATGAATTTTCGAATCAACCAGACGGATTTTCTACAAAAAAAACTTAATTTTCAACCCTAAAAAACGAATTTTCAACAAAACTGTTGAGTTTTCCAATAAATCAGATAATCTTTAGTAAATAACTTAAATTTTCAAAAAACGATTTAAAATGTTAAACCAAATAGTAGAATTTTTAACTAAACGGGAGGGACTCGGTACACAAAAGAATTAACTTTTGAAAAAAAAATAGTTGAGTTCTCATATTGGGGTCTATTAACTTAGTTCGCTTTATAGCCAAAAAATGAGAAAGTTTCTTGAAAACAGGGGGAAAATGAGGAGATTCGGTGAAAGAATGTAAAATCTGCAAAATCCTAAAATAAAGCAAACAACGTACAAATATAATATATATATACTTTACTTGTAAAATGAACTCACTATTTTTTTTAACAATTGTTACATACATTATTTTTGTAATGTATGATTTACCATTTTGCGTCAAGCCACCACTCCCTTCTTCGTCAGAAATCGTCACTTTTGAACAGTCCCTAAATCTATATTTTTATTAAATTTCTAATTTTTCGATTAAACTATGCAAGTTACAAAAAATGATGAGAAACAAATATGCAACCAAAAAGACCTACAAATTTGTTACCAATCACTATTTGATAGGCCGCGTAGTTTTCAGTGTATTTGTAAAAAAACTACATACAAAATACAATAATTAAATTTTTGAGCAAACAATACAAGCTGCGAAAAAAATTAAGAGACAAAAATTGTTCACTTTAAAAAGAGCTACATATTTGCCCTCAAACTTGCAGATTTTATTTTGAAATGTACAAATCATGCAGGCTACCTTAGTATTATAGCATCATTCAATTAATATTACTACCGTCATTTCAATAGGATTTACCATGATTTAATCAGTAAAGCATGAAATAACGTTTTAGTAATTTCCAGTTAGACCAAAGCTTTAAAACTTTTAATACAGCCACCCAATCGACTTTAAATTTTAAAATCATTTTGCGAATTGTGCTCGCACTTTTATTACCAGTAATTTTTAAATAATGGTTTCACGCAATGCAAATTCAGCATTGGGTTAATGCATGGCCATATTGTAGCTGGCAATTTTCGCAAAATTGCCGGTGGGTTTGAAAGGGTATTCGAACGTAAATCTCCAACAAAGCGAGAACCTGATGAATTGATTCCTATAACGGCTCTGTGTTTTATGGAAAAATCAATATTTTTGAACATCCCCTACTTCCATCTATTTGATTTTACTTACGAGATATGAAAAGAAAAAATGGGAGAGATTAGAAATAATACATTTGAGCATTATCAGCAATTATACGCAATTATAAGCAATGATTTTTTAATTATGCATGAATGGGTGGGCTTTCTTCTCTAATTTTTTACGACCTATTAAAGTGAAACTAAAAGTAACTGAATAATGGATGTAATTTACATTTTATAATCAGAAATACTTAAGTGAATAGTTCGTTTCATGTTACAGCTTAAATTACTTTTCCCCTGATAAATAACTAATTCTACATAGAAATTAAAGCCCGTTTTCAATTTAAAAAATATGTAAAAGGTAAATTGATGGGGTTTTATAAAAATAAATGGTTCGAGTGGAAGATTGAACATAAACTAGAAAAATAATAACAGTTTTTTTGTATAATTGAGATTCAAGAAAATATTAAATTCTTAACGCTGCGTAGTACCTATACGCGTTTAATATAAAAATTCCAACACATAATGAATTATTTGTCATTGATAAGACGAAAAGTGCTTTAGAGCACTAAGTGTCTTGTTATTTTTTGCTTTTGTTTGATTGGTCATTTCCTGTACACCATTTTATGTTAAAATTAGTATAAAATCAATAAAGTTCGCATAAAATTTGTTGCCAATTGTAAAGGAACACCAATAAACAAATATAGAATCTACATGTGTCTAACATTTGAGAAAGAAATATACAATTAGCTCAAATAATTGCTTTTATAGTTCCATATCATATAAATAATTATTAAATATATCAAGTGGATTGATAGTTGTAGATACAACTAATTTTTAAATTATTCAAAAACTTTAAATTATTCAACACTAAATTGGTATGAAGAAAAATGTTTATTTTTAAAAATTGTATACAAAATATGTCTTATAATGTTTTGATTTCCTTCGTATATTAAAAAAAAATTGCAGCTTAAAATATAAAATAATTGCCATAGATTTTTTTAACTAAGTTAATTGCCTTGCAAAGTATAAGATTAACAAAAAAAAAGTTATTTCTGTTAATTTTTCTTTCCGATATGCTTGCTTTTTCGAAAGCAACTAACATTGTTGTTTTAGAAATAAGAATTTTTAAAAATTTCAAAATCTGTTTTTATATTAAACCAGCAAGAAGATGTTTTTCTAATTCCAGGATACAAGCATTTTTTTCCTAATTTCTTTTCTTGTACAATTAATTTTCAAATATGTTTATCTGCAGAAAAAAATTTTTGTCGAATGTTCGGAAAATATTACATGTTAAAAGTAAAATCTTTTTTCATTCAAGGAATAATTTAGCCTTAACATTAAACTATTTGTCTTTTTAATTGCAGAAAAAAATGATGTGCGAAGTTATCATTATTTGATTTTCAAAGTTTGTTAAAAAAAACACCAATTCTTTCTTTGTACCCCTACCTATTGTTATAAAATAAATTTTTCATGTTCTAAAGTTTAAACATTCATCCGTCCTTTGACGTAGATTGCAACTTAACATTTTTAAAGTTAATACCACTGAAATTTATTATTTAAAAAAAATATATTTGGATGAAATAATATTATGCCTTAAATTAAAAAATGATGGACTACTTGAAAAAAAAGACGCTTTGGCACTCGAATTAAAATTTTAATTACCTTTAGAATTATAAATAATAATCTGCTGATATAGCCGGAAATTTTCATAAAACTGTCGATGGGCTTAAAACGGCAATAAACAACAAATCTGCAATTAATTGAGAACCTGATGAATTGATTCCGATTGCTGGACTGAATTTTACTTGCGAATCAATCTTTTTGAACATCCTCTATTTCTATTTTTTTAATGAATATAAATGAAAAATACTACTATGTTTTTGACCTTTTGAAACCACCATCGATTGCAAACAAGAATAAATACAACTTACAATTAAACAAAATTCTTTAGAAATAATAAACAAAATACTATATATTTATAACACTACCTATATACGCAATTTGTTGTTAAAATTTATATGCAAGCATTATAATCCATATTTAATGTATTGAATATTTACAACAAAGTTTTAATTACTTTAAATGAATGCTTTTATAACAGTGTGTATACTTCTAGATGGTTACAACTAATGTTAAATAATTTCAAAATGTAGGATTTATTAAATATAAATATAGATATATACATAGATAAAAACTAAAATTTCAGTTGTATTGTAATTAAACTATCCTATAACCACTTAAAAATTTTATTTGATATAAAAGGTTTGTACTCATATGCGTATTAACTAAATTCGAAATGATATGTTTCACAAAAGCATGGATGATATTTTTTGAAAAAATTGCTTAAGAGTCACTTTTTCATGCAAATTAGTTGTTAAAAGTCATATGAAACCAGGTGGAGGTAAATGCCTTGATATACGCAGGATAAAAATGGTGTCTTTGAGCATACATGTATTCATCCATCTTTCGGACAAGCTGTTGAAAGCATTTTGTATCTCCCATAAAATTAATGGAATTCTCTTCCTTCTGCATATTAAAAGCCTTTGCATTTTTATTTTCCAACAAAATAAAAAAAATGAAATTACAATCTTACAAAAGAATTATTTCAGGGCTAATTTCAAATTTAAAGAAGGCTCAGAAAAAACTGTCTCGAGTGGTACTAAAATAAGACCGCTGCTGGTAACCCATGTTCATTTATTTCACATTAAATATGACAGCATGAAGTTTTCCTATTCAAAAACAGGACACCTAAAAATAATACCGTCAAAAATAACTCCAGTTTTTACATCCGCATAACTTTATCGGAAAAAAGATATGGATAAAGGAATAATTTTACGACAAAGAGTAAAGGAAAGTCCATAAAATAAGTTACCACTTTGAGAGGAGGGGAGGGAGCCGTGCTAAAAACTACGTTCTTCTTTAATGATCCTGAAAAGGATACGCTAAAAAAATTGTATAGCTCATTTGCCAAATATAAAAAATTATTCGTTTTTGTACATTAATAGGTAACCGTACTATCTTCAGTTCGAATGAAGTTAGTGGTTTAAAAAGTTAGAGATAGCTTGCTGGGCTATTTGTAATTATTTACAATTTTAAAGAAGTATGTATTTTTTTTCTCCTTGTGCAAATTGCGATATTTAATGACAGTTTTCTATGTAGGAAAGCAAGTGCTTCAACTAAATATCTCTAATGCAATATCCTTTTTATCGTTTCCTTGCTTAAATATGAACTAAATTCTAAGAACCGAGTAGCAAAAATCAACTAATTTTGATTGAAAAGTCTACTATTATATTTTTGGTTGGCCATTCATCTCGTTTTTTTATTATTTTTTTATGGAGAATTAATTTTCCCACTAGCAGTGTAATTATTACATTTTCGGTTAGAAATTTGTGTTTCTGACAAAAAATGGATCTTTTCTAGTTGAAAATTTAAATCTGTGACGCTGCAGTTCCGCTATATATGAAAGTTTGGTTTTTATAATGGCATAATATACGTCAAAATGCCTGTGCCCGAAAATCAAATTTATAAAAGTACTGATTTTTAAGCATGTACGTAGATGTATCAGGGTGGCCATTTTAATCCAAGAAACAAAAATCCCGGGTCTCTCTCAGTTCGCAAACATTTTACACGGTCAATAAAATGAACAAATTCGAACTCTAAGGCTAAGCGTTTTTCCATTTGAAGTAATAAAAAACAAACTTAAAATTAAAGCACTCAAATTGGAACTCTTTAATTTTCAAATTTTTAAATTTTTTCCAATTTAAAGTATGATTTGAAATTTGTTTAGAACTTCTAAATATTTTAATAAGTAATAAATAGTAAAAGATCAATGTTTTTTATCAATTCATTGTTTTAAAATCTGTTAAAATCGAACTTGGACCGATTTTTCTTCTGAAGATTTGTAAATTTCCCGGTCAAAAAATAAATTCTGCAAAATATACTGTTCTGAGGAACCTGATTTCACTTCGTCTAAAAGTATATATGTTTCTTTTAAAGACAAACGCTTCCTATTGTTTTCATTCGACATTTTCGTAATGCCTGCTTACACCTGATTACGCAACGCATACCCTAAACACTGAGTAACTGAAACAGACTGAAGCGCATCCCCTGCGACATTTTTGCCAAGGACCGAAAATGACTGAAGCAGACGACACAATTAACCGCTGAGGATACTGCCCGCTTTAGTAATTCACTCCTGCGTTGACTTAGCCGCGTCACTCTCTTGCCCCTTAGGACCACCATGTCCTATATAACGGGAACTTTTCTTGCGGGGCTGCCGTGTATGTGCAAAATTCGGTGCCGATTGGTCAAAAAATTTAATTTAAGGTGCCCCCTCCCTCCAACCCGACGTGCCACCCAATACTCTTATGACCATTCTGCGAATCCTACTTCTCCGCCCACAGCTCAACTTTCGCTAACCTTCCCTCCCTACACTTCCCCAACTCCACCTTTCCTTGCTCGCCAGCTCACACTCCCTTTCCCCCACTTCCATTCCACTGACCACACTTACCTTCCTCCACTCACCCGTAATACCCCAAAAACCATCCGCTTACTTAGCCTACTTTCACACCCCTCATTTACCCTTACCGCACCATTTGTAATCCCACCACATTTCCCCTTACTTACTCTCACTTCATGCACCCACTGAATTTCCCTCACATGCCTTTTCCTCAGTTCCTTGAGTTTCTCTTATTTTCCTATCCTTATTTTCCACATTTCCTTTGCATCCCCGCCTCTCTTCATTAATCACTTCCACTAATTTCCCCCATAATTTCCCCTTACGTCCCTTAGTTTTCGTGCTCTCACGTATCCTAATTCCACAGCCCCTATTACCCCTACTACTTCTTTACCATCCCTCTAATCGCCTCCGCTCACCACCCTAAACATAGATTGAAACTTAGTATGGATGCCCTGCTTATTCCTAAAAATTAAACTTAAAGTGCTTCTTACAAAAATTCCATGACTTTGGCATTTTTTTTAAATCCCTAGATTTTCCCTGAATTTTTCCTGACCAACAAAATCCTCTGAATTTTCCCTAATTCTCAGGCCTTTCCTGCTCTACGGACAATATAAATTCAATACAGACGTGTAACTGTCAAATAATTTCGATACTGAATCTGGGTCATTTGTTTCGAATAAGCATAACTCTTCTACAAATAACTTTGATCCAACTTCATGACCAAAGTTATACCTTAGTAATTTCTGTTTGTATTACAAAAGAAACGCTTAAAATATATTATTTTAGATGCTTTATAATTTAGGAAATATTATACAATTGTTAAATAACTAAACTGAAAATCATTGACCTTTGTCGAAATCCTTATGGGGTATTGTTGAGGGTCTGATGGGGTTTCCCTATTTTTATTATAGTGCGCATGGGACAAACTGTTGGGGGCCGTACTAGTTTGGTTACGCAAAATTGTTAGGGGCCGGCAAAGGAAATTTGTTCGGGCCTGTAACAAGACTCCTTATTATTTCCCAATTAATGTTAGGGGCCTTAGTTAGGACCCCAATAGGGCATTTTGTGCAAGTATATGCCGTTCTTGTTCTGTTTATGAACATGATATGTCCGATATTATTGTAAAGTGATGTATTTATTCATAGGTTAGGTCCAGATTTTTAAATTTATATGCACTATTCCATGAAATTGATAGTTCCAGATATCTGCAAAGTGGATAGTGATAAAACAATACAATTTATCTATCGAAAGAAATTACGAAAACTGTTTTAATATAATAAAAATGTATAAAAAAAGAATTTTCGTGAAAAATTTGCAAGCGTCTTCACATACTTAAAACTCGGTTCTCTTTTGTCTTTATGAAAATAATTCAATACAATCCTTTTAGATAATTCTCACAAATAATATACAATTCATATGATTAAAGTTTTGAATAAATATGAACATCATCATTTTTTCACATAAGACCTAACCTATAAATGTCATTCACAACGATCTTTTTGATAATCTGCTGAAAGGTTTATTTCAATCTGAGTACTTATTGCTCTCAATTTAACACGAGAACCATAATTCACTAAAATCTTCATAGACTTCCAAAAACAGTCCAAAATTCTCAAAAAATGGTCCAAAATTTGTATTGCGTGATGGAAAGTTAGAACGAATGAGTTAGCATGTCAGATTTTTCCATTTTTTTTTCGTATTAAAACATTTTTTTTGATCATGCAAATTATTAAGAGTCTAAAGCGATCCTGCCCAGGGTTACAATAGGTGGCTTATTATGGAATTTATCTCAATTAAAATGGTTGCCATATTCGGACCATAATGGGTCCTGATGGGGGCAACCCTGATGAAGGTAAGCTGTTAGGGCTCCTAACAAAGCCCCAATATCTTTGGGGACTATTAGGGCAATTTCTACACGGGGAGTTTTGTACGCATTCATAAAAGATTGATTAATTTACTGTAATTAACAACCCTTTTTGCAGTAGAAATAATCCAACTTTAAATTAAAAACTGTAAAAATTATATAATGTTTTAAAGCATGCACTACCTATAGAAATACTTGTTTATATAAAACAATGGATTTCGTACTTATAGTGAGCAAAATTGCTTCAGAAAAAAGTATAAATAAATGGAAGACAAAAAATACTTCCGCCACTTGTGGAAATATAAGCAATATCGGAAACCGATGATTTATACAAAAATATAAATAAGACGTAGTTTCCGCGCTCGAAAAAAGATTTCTCATTTCGACTTTTATTATTGATGTTTTCTGTACCTTTTAGCAGTATTTCCAAGAAAGAGAGCCACATTTTAGCATATTTGTTTTTTGTTTTGCTCTTTTCCTGAATTCAAGAAGACAGTCTAAGGGCGCTTGTTAAAAAAATAATCAATTTTTTTCTAAATAAATTTCCACATAATATTAATTTTTTTAGATATTGGACATTTATGCACTTGAGAAATTATGTTTTACAAATTTAAAAAATCATTTTTGTCACAAGAAAAAGGTTTTTGATCAAAAAAAATTTATTAGGCGTATTCAATACACGAAAATAATTATTCAAACGATTTATAATGTGAACTAAAATTGTTAATATGATACTTAGCAAGATTTGAATATAGTTTTTTGAATATCCACACGAAAAAGAGAGTAGCACAGTGTAACTTAAAAACAGAGCAAAGGTACCATATAGAAATTAATAGTTCAAACTCTAAATTAAAGCACAAAAGGCAATTTTTACCGCTTCAGTAATCAATTTTACCATTTAAAATAGTAACATTCGCTACGCACATTTAAAATTCTGTATGCCCATATGAGCATGATGAAAATTACCATTTTAATTCAGAATTTACACATTTCAATATTCCAACTTCCGAGCGTCACCACTTTTAAATAGATCACAAAATTTATAACTTGTAGCATTTGGCACATAGGTTCTGTAACCTGAATCCACATATAAAAATTCTGCGTCCCGTTCAGGATGAAAAGACCAACGGCGGGTGATAGAGAGAGAAAAACAAAGAGAGGGAGTGAGAGAAAGAGCTTTTGAGAAAACTTGATCTCAGCGCTCCCTCCCGGATAAGGCAAGTAATACAATCTTCTCCAAATGAAACTTGAATTTACGATTACTTCCATGTAAAATGGTCCTAAATTCTATTCCCAAACATTTCTCAATTTCTTATGAAATTAACATGTCTGATTGGCTGAATATGCATCTAAAAATTCCAAATCTCGACAGAAAACGATACCATTTTTTACAATTTATTTCAATGGCAAATTTTGCCATTCTGTTTTGTCACCAAATATTATGCTAAGTAGTTTCTATTAATGGACACATTTGACCATTTCATGCAAAAAGTATTTTCAGTTATTTTATCACACGATATTTATGATTTACGTAGTAATATGACAAACTTGGAAAAGATTCAGAATAAAAACAGAGAAATATTTAAAATAAAAATAGTACCTTTGAGAATCTCAATCAATTTTCTTATTGAAAATGGTCATTTGTGTCAATAACTCGAAACCTCTTTTTTCGGTAGCACCTTTTTTTGAATGCTTTTTTTGAATACTATTTTTTATAAAATGACCGGTAACGCTCTAAATTATTTTATCATACGATAAAACGTGAAGGTATTTTGAAACTCTGAAGTGAAAATCAAATAAATCGTGATGATAGTCATTTTTCCCACATTTTCAAATATTCTTACCTGCTTTGTATATATTCTTCAACGAAGTTCCCTTTTCCCAGATGTGCTTTCGTGCTAAGACTTTTCTCATTAACATAATTTTAAGTTGATGCAAAAATACAAAAGTAAAAAAAAAACTTGGTTCGAGACGAATCGATTGACCTAATATTAAAACATTTTATTAAATAGGAAGAAAGTTTTTGTAATTCATATTATTTAAAAAAATCTATTTTTTTATTTAAAAATTCCGTATTTACATAATTTAAAGTTTATGGAAAAATATAAATGATTCCTTGATTTAAGAAAATCAATTCACGTACAATATTTGTACATTTTATTGGAAAGTGAAAAAGTTATGGTCATTTATAATATTTAAAAAAATCGGCTTTTATAGTTAAACTTTTTTTATTAGTTGAGACAAAATAAAATGACCTATAATAATAATGATATCTTTTATTAAAGAATATGGAAGTTATGGTCATTTAAATGATTTGAAAATTTTGTTTCAAATAGAAAAACTGTTTTCCTTAACTATAATATTTTAAATACAAAAAAAGTTAAAACACCTGAGATCGAAGTCACAGCTAACTTATTATGTGAAATTTCATATTGCATACGTAAAATAAATATAGAATCTGGAGTTACACGTTCTTTTATCATTTCATAAAATCTCGTGAAATCTTCGGAAATCTCTAGAATCCTTTGAAATGCCAAAAATTCTTTTGCAAATTTTGTAAATCCGATACAATTTTTTCAATTATGTGAAAATTCCTTGAAATGTTTTTAGTTTCATAGATATCGTACATAATCACGTGAAACATTTTTAAATCTTTAAAAATACCTTATAATTTAAAAAATCCAATTAAAGTCCTCTGACGTCCTTCGAAATTCGCTATCCTTTACAATCCGCAGAAATAGATTTTAATTCCTAAAGCCCCATAAAAAATATTGAGATCTAATTAAACTGACTAAAACTATTTAAAAACTTGTAAAATCCCTGGAGAAATTGAAGTTCTCTCTCAAATGTTAATAAGTAATTTCTTCAAAATCTAGAAATTTTTTTCATCATTTTAAGTCTGTAAAATGAGAGCTTTTACAGATTTAAAATCCTAAAACTTAATTTATGCTCTGAAGTCTTTTGATATATTAATTGAACAATATCAAATCTTACATAAGCAAGGGATGGTCGGAGGTTCACAAATATCTTACTAATCTTTACAATAGGGGAGGGGATCGAAAATTTGAAAAATTATCCTAGGGTTATAATTGGACGTTCCCTTTCTAGCTTCCAAAATTTTTTAGGACGACTAGACGCAGTTTCTTTAAAAACATTTTTGAAATTTTGTCCCTGTCTTCTGCACGATTATCGCATAACGGAACTTTTTAAAAGGTACCAGGTGTATACATATGAAACCGATATTTTTTCAAGAAAAAAACACATTTATTTCAAGAAAATGATAACAAATATTTTATTCAAAGTATGCGCCCTCGCTGGCTACACATTTTGTCCACCTTTCAG
>NC_046658.1:114925659-114930665 GCF_010883055.1 Belonocnema kinseyi | reverse complement strand
CAATACGCCAATTAGCACAAATGGTAAGTTCCGACAGTGCCCACAAGTGTGCCTACTGGCCGCTAAATGGCAATACCGGTTTCATATGTATACACCTGGTATATCTGTTTAAAATGCATACCCACCACAAATAAAATCCTTAATCTTTTAGTTTTATATTTTCCTACTCTCTAGAGATAGACTTAATTTTTAAAAGATACATATTTTTATCGATTTGAAAAGTTTTTTTATTCGAAAATCACTTTGTTTTATATGGTCAACTTTTTAGCAATCACCTATAAATCTTTACTGGCTTTTTTAATTGGTAATTTTGAAGTTGAGGTAATAAATGGTTGTTGTTTCATGAAGTAAACTGTTAAATATATTGCAATTGCTCTATTAACAGTTGAAAATGAAAGGACTTGGTTTTAATGCTTCCTTTACGAGGGCGATCCAAAGGACATCGGTTTGTAGTAACAGCATTTGCCACACACAACACTAATACGTAGTAAAGTTAAACAAAGCAAGCGAGAAACTAGTAAGGGTTGTAACTAACTCATAATTGGGTCTGACAGTATAAAGCCATACAATAGAAACGAAACATCATTAACAATATATACATATATATAATATATTGTATATTGTAATTTAAAGATAGAAACATCAGATTTAATCAAATTAAGGTAATCTTTTATTAAATAGAAAAAGCATTTAAGAACAAGTATTATTATTATTTGAGCTACATATATAACTTGGAAATCTTGAGAGACACGTGACTATTGATAAGAGTAAATTTGTTCAAAACCATTTTTCAAATTCAATAACTTGTAGGGGTTTGTAGGCTACGCAGGAACCCCTTATAACGACCGAGCCGGATGTCCGTTTGTCCATATGCCAGTCGCCTAACACTCTTAGCTGCTACAATATTTGTGCTAGGGGGGTTGAAATCTGGTATAAATATTAAAGAGCCGCAGTATATCCTTAGAGAAAATTTTGTTTTTTTAATTTTTCTTTTTCGACACCTGTGCAGGAAACTTTTCTTTTAGCTCATTTTTATCGTATGCGATGCTAAAGAGTAGAGTTTTCTATTTTATAATATTTTTGGACAAAAGGTGTACTAGATGGTTGAAAATTCACATGGATGTTAACCAGCCGTTGCATACTCTAGAAACAGTATTTTCATACGTTTATCTATTATGTTTTCTTTGTATCAGTGATTAAAACTTAGAGAAAAGAAGTAATTTGGTAATGTGACAGTTTAAACCCGTATGTAGTTCAGGCATCTGGTACTTTTACACCGTATTAAGTAGATTTATTCAGGGGCCCTGAATAAAATTTCAAGTTTTCTAGAAAAATGTTCAACGCCAAAATAAACTAGAGAGAATTCTAAAAAAATTAGATAAAAAGGAACCTTATATCTTCAATAGGTACCGAGTTATGGTTCTTCAAAGAACCCGGATTTTTTGAAAAAAGAGAGGTGAAGAAACCCAATTCTGAATTCTGTATGTACTGGAAATTATACAGCGACCGTATTTGACCATTTTGATGGCATTGTATGCATTTGTAGTTCATTAAAAGTTGCATTTTCCTCTTTTTTTTGTTAAAAAACAATTCATTGTTCAACCATTGTTTAAATGATATGCTTCACTCTATTACTTGTGTGCATATTTAATTTATTTAAGGTTGAAAGTTGCAGTAATCGTCACGATTATTGAGACGTTTATCTTAACTTGCAAAAATCACTTCCAAAATATATGTTGTCGAAATTAATTGAAAAAAATACGAATTTATTTATTTATTGGGGAAATGACTTCAAAAAAAGCGCCTAATACTTTACCTCCAGGGTGGTGTGAAAAAGAGTTCATTTTACAAAATAATCTTCCAATTTTTGGCCTTCTTAACATAAAATAATACAACATGATAAAACTAATCCCTTTAATAGCATTTTTTATAAGAAATAAATAAAGAATGTAAAATCAATTTGTATCTTTTCATTCATTTTCGGAAAAAGATATTCTAGAAGTAATTTTCAGAAAGTAAATACATAAAATATGCACACAATTGATACATTGAAGCGAATTATTTACACGATTGTTGAAAACCCGATTAAAAAAAAAGCAAAAGTAAACTTGTAATGTACTACAAATGCATGCATGACACCAAATTCTCACATACGTTCGCTGTACATTTTCCAGTACATACAGAGCCTTCCGAATGAAAAGAGTCCAAGTTTCATGGTCATAACTCGTGACCTATATGAGCTACAACATTGTATTTTTTTATTTTACGCAGAATTTAGTCGTCTATAATTTGTTCTGCTGAAATTTGTCTATAGGATATGGACGAAACGAGTAGTTTTGAAAAAACTTCTATGGCTATTAATAGCATAAAATAGCAAAACAATTATGTTTTTTAAAGAGTCATAACTCTTGATCTATGAAGACTAGAAGATTTTTTTTTTTTATTTACGCAGAATTTTCTGCCCTGCAACTTTTTCTCTTACACTACTTATGTAAAAGTGGTGAACTTTGTGAGACTATAACTTATGACCTATAGTGCTAGATCATTGTATTTTTTTAGAATTACTTGAATTTGCATCTACTTCAATTTAACTTTTGAAATTTTGTTTGTAAAATTAACAGGTTCTAGAGTACAGATATAAATTTCAGAATTAGGTTTTTTCGCCTCCTTTTTTAAAAAAAATCCGGGTTCTTTGAAGGACCATACTCGGCAACTATTGAAGATAGAAGTTTCTTTTTGCCCTCAAATTTTTGAGAGTTTCCTCTAGTTTAATTTTGGTGTTGAATATTTTGCTTTAAAATGCAATGAGGCGGGTCAGTTTACTCAAACACGATTTTTGGAACTTTTTTCAAAAATATTTCCGGGACGCACGGGTGTCAATTCTAGAATACTTGGAATTTTATTCAGGACCCCTTAATAAACCGTTTTAGCACATAAAACCGCACATTACCTACTTAATACGGTCTAAAGACTGTTTTTCGTAAGAGATTCCTGGACTAATGATGAAAGTTTTTTTTCAGCTCAATTTTTTCGGTGATTGCTCAAATTAAACCTCTTAGCATATAGAATTTCTGTAAGAAATACAATTTTCTATTTTCCATCTCTTTATAAATATTTATCGGCCATACAGGAAACCCCTATAATGTGCGTCAGATGCCCGTCTGTCCATATGTCGTTTACCTGTTCTAGCTTCTCTATATTCTCTTTTTTTATATCAATGGTAAAAAATAATAAAAATGAAGTTCGATTATCCTTGGGATAAGTTAATAATAATTCCCTTGGCCTGTAGGATTGCCGTAAAAAATCAAATTTGCTATGCTACATATTTAAAGCTATTGAAATGCATAATTGCTATGAAAAATAAAAAATTTTATGTTATATTCTTATTTTTGTATATCGATAGTTTCAATTGAAGCTCTTAGGATATAGAACTCCGATAATGTTGAAAATCACCTAGTAATTATAAAAAATGAAACTTTAGAACAATCATAAAAATTATACTTAAATCCTGTAACCTACGGAAACCTTCCTTGAGTATGCTTGACGACCTATTTGGCTTGATTTTTTTATGTTAATAATAATAAAATAAGAAAAATGAGGGGAACTGGTTTTTCAGACCAATATGCTAAACGCTTTTCTTTAAGACCGATTTCCCTAAAAGATGGCTTAAATTGAAGCTCTTAAAGTGCAGAATTCCAGTGACAAGTCAAGTTTACGATTTCACACTTGAATTTTTTAAATCAGTGGTTAAAGAATATGAGAGTGACCAAATTAGGTAGTACAAAAATGGTCTTACTCTTCCCATGATTGAATATATTCATTTAAAATATTTGCTTATAAATAATATCAAACCTACAATGGTAATTTTGTAGTCGAAATACTTAAAAGTAATTAATTTCTTAGTTAGAAAAAATACTAAAGTAATTTTGTAGGTGAAACAGTTACAACAGTAATGGTGTAACCAGAATACGTTTAACAGCAATTTTATACCTATTCGAACTACAAAATTATTTCTCCGTGTGCATGTTCCTAAGAAAAGTTACTATTGCACCTGATCATATACAATGTTATATTTGTTCCTTTTTCAAGAACAAAATTACTTTTTTATCTTACGAAAGGAATTGGCAAGCTACATCGCGCTATTTTCATTATTATTTATTCACTAATTCAGATTTAGATTAAGTAAATCTCATACATTTCAAAAATTTTATTAATATTTAGAAACATTTGATTTTAAATTTCGAGTTTTAGACCATACAGGTGGATGGCAGGACATTTTGCATGCCTTATTATATTTAATTTCTAAAAAAATGGTATATGATTCCAAGAATTAAAATAATATTATTTGTCATGTTAAATGAAAGAAAAAACATGAAATAATAATAGAAAAATTGATTTATTAAAAAAAATTATTTCAAAAACTTTTTATCTAATTAAATATTTTCTTATTGTCGCTTCTTACTAGTTACTTAAGTATTTGTAACTTTTATTATTGAAAACACAATTGAATGCAGTGAAACCTCAGTTCCGGGTCGAATTCCGTTTACTAGTTTCTATAAAAACTCTAGAACGGAAACATTTTACTAAGAAGGAGGAATTTATCCTTATTTTCTCTGATTAAAACGAAAATGTTTCGGGGCCACTGAATTTGTCTTTATCGTAAGAAGCACACTTTTAATAGATTACTTTTCTCGTATTGTTTAGTATCGTTCTTTGGGACTAATACTAATTTTTCTCTTCAATAATGTAAATTAACTCTCAAATTTTTTTCGCAATAAAAAAATGTGATTATGCAGGTTTTTGAATTTCATAAAAATTTCTGATCTTAAACGATAGGCATAAGAACTTTTTGAAACCCAAAATTACAGGGGACACTTTTCCCTCCACTTGCAAAAATTTCTGCAATTATAATCAATATTTCTATGAATATTAAGTAAAATTATTGTGTCTATTTTCAAAGAACATTTAAAATATAAAAAAAGAAACCAAAGCGACAGTCGCTGATA
>NC_046658.1:114924479-114925559 GCF_010883055.1 Belonocnema kinseyi | reverse complement strand
CTCGTGACTGGCAGTCTCGATTTTTAAAAGAAAAATAGTGAAAATCTCGCAAATACATAAACTGAAAATAAATATGTATTTCTCGTTCCTTTAGTAAAGATATTTTGATTTTAATTTACTTTTATTAATATTTGTGGATAAAAAAATTACTGCATTCATGTTCTGCAAAAAAAAAATTAAACAAAGAATTTCTTTTCATAATCAGTTCGGGCTCTGAGATAAACCATCTTGTATCATTAAGGAAACATATTGTCTTCAGGGCACAAGAAGTATATGATACAATCTTAAAATGGCAGAAACTTTACATTCATTAAGTGAATAGTTAATCATCATGAAAATTCTATTATATTAACGTCTACCTCAAGCAAGAGCCAAACAAGACCTCAAGTAATTTACGAAGAGTAATGGAGAATTTCGCTAGGTAGAGTTTGGGTAGACGAAGAGTTTGTCTTATTAGATGAAAGTTAGAAAACTTATTAGAAATTTTGCTAACCAATCTGCACTGAAATGATGAAGCTACTCATTAATACAATACCAGATTGAAATCGCGATCCTCTAAAATGCAAGAAGCAATTAAATAATTGAAACGAAATTCTAAAATATGGTTTGCGAGTTCAATTAAATCTTATAAAAATATAATCTAACATGTAGTAAATCATATTTATCTATTTAGAAGTGAAGAAGAAAAAGACTTGAGAAGAAATTGATAATCGCACAGCAAATTCTGAGGTATCAAGAATGTTGGAGCTAATGTAAATCTTCCATGGAATGTCAAAATGATCAAATTTTAAGAATAACCACAATTTACGAGTCTAACTTCACGACCCCAAAAAACTGATAGTCGATTTTTTTATCAATACCTCAGCAAAGCCATCTGGTATTTTACCAGATTTTAAACAAATAGTTCTTGGGCACCTATATGGGTACAATTTAGTTTCCTACTTTAGAAAAATCTAATTAATTAGTCAAATAAATTGCTTGTACGAGGGTAGTTCAATAAGTCCTTAGAATGACCAAAAGATGGCGCGCGAATCGCTCCAAATCATCTGTTTTCAGTCAGCACCACTCCCGACTAGATAT
>NC_046658.1:114892526-114924379 GCF_010883055.1 Belonocnema kinseyi | reverse complement strand
AGAGCTCCAAGGAGATTATGTTGAAAAATAAAAAAAAATCTACCCAAAAAAAATTGTTTTTATACTTCATTCTAAGGACTTATTGAACTACCCTCGTATATTAGTCTAGAAGCACTCTGGCCATAAAGATGTACGGCTTAAATTTTACATTTTCAACCGATTTTAAAGTTTCATTTTTAAATGGAAGCTAAATAAATTCTCAAGAGATTTTTAAGAAAACTTTACAAGTTTGAGTTTGCAATGCAGTAACAATGCACAAATTGTTAAGTTTGAATAACATCAATGTGTAATCGATAGATGCAGATTCACGAAATAGACAGTACGATCTCGAGTTAGACCCCGATCTTAAATATCAATATAGTGTACTCGGATTTTACACGGCAAACGTCGAAATTAAATTGTTGCTAAATTCGACGTCTGCTATATAGAATAATTTCTATTTTAAGTTTGCACATTTTTCCTGCAAACATGGTTACGACAGTCGACGTCTGCTGTGTAGAATAATTTCTATTCTATGTCTCTATATCTAAAGTACGATGATTTTAAAATGTCTCAAAAGAACTGCTAATATTGTTATTTTTAATGATAAATTTAAATTTCTCCCGCAAGATATACAAATAATAATTTTTTCTCTAACATAAGCAAATTTTGGTGAGGTTTCTGAGTATACCTTTCGAAGGGCACTTTTACATGGTGGGGATACGATTAATATTAGTGTTCTATAAAGCCAGAATAGGTTGTACAATACTAACTTTATTTATACGATCCTACGTAATGCGCCATTTCCATATTTGTGTTGCATGTCATAGCAAAACAAGATATGTAAATATTTCAATAACTTTTTTTTTAATTAAAAGATATTATTGATTATATCAGCGAGTTGACAGCAGCATCCTTTTATCACTTGCCACAGTTTCCTTATTCTAAGACCGAGTAAAGCATGTTAATAAACAATTTTAAAAACAAAAAGAATACAAGTTGCGTTTTTATTTTTATTTAAAAATACCGCCAAGAGGGATGCGACTTAAACCGACAGTGCATTCTGGGTAGTACGATCAAGTAAGGTTGAGCGATCAGCGCCAAACAACTAGGAGTCGCCTTGTTGCTCAATCCATGTCGTTTTCTGAACCACTTTACTCTCATTTTTTATTAACTGGAATAGAAGCTTTTACTGTGTCTTGGAGATCGTATAATATTTTTAATTTCCTTGCAACTTCTTCCCAATTCATTTACACACCCCCACACACTTACTTGGTGTTGGGAGGGCGATCCACAGCTTAAGGTGGGTTCCGAACCACCAAGAGAAACAGCTTTAATTACATAGGGTACCTTTTTCTCTAGAAGTAATGGTCACACGATTCTCCGGAGATGAACAACTCAATTGCTAGGCTATTGTTCACCCCATGGGCCGCCGAGACTCTTCCAGAGTGCGAGGCGAGGGTAGAACCCGCAAGCCGACCGAGTGGATCCAAAGCCTACACTTTAGCCGCCACGACCGTCGTCCCACATTTTCTAATTTTTTACCACTTACTCGATTTTTCTTAATAGATAGTAAGTGCACATACCAGAACCGCGAAACCCCTTTCGGGGTTGGAAGAAACTTTAAAGTGCATTTTTATACCTCAAAACTGAATTATCATCGACTGCTGGTCAGTTTTGAGTGTTTCATAGATTTCGCCATTTTTGCGCGGCCCGTTCTAAGAGCCTTAAGGTCTGTTTATTTTCATTTTATTTTATTAATTTAATTTATTAATTTCAATTATCCTCTCAGCTTCTCTTAACAATTTGCTGAAATCCCTTTAAATCTCTTATATATCATTTATATCACAAATTTTTCAAATCACCTTTTTTGAATTTCTTAGAATTAATTAAATCCATTAAAACTTGGGAAATAATAAGTTGCAAAAATCCATCAAAATCCCACAAAATATCTGAAACTCTGTAATTATCTTTCATGCTTCCTTTAAAAATGATAAAATCTTTGAAATCCACTAAAATCGCGTAAAATCTGATAAAAACTGATAAATACCCTTGAAATCCTTTGAAACATTTTAAAGTCTAATAATACACTTTAAATTCTCTTGAAATTCTTTGATATCTGAAAAACTCTCCCATTTGTGTAACTCCTTGAAATAAACAAAAATGTCTCATAATTAGAAAATACACGGAGAAAAATTTCAGGAGATTAATTCACGGCACTGCTCCTTGATTTTCTCACGCTTTGGCGCGAGAACTAATATCTCGGAACCCTTGCTTTTAAAGCAAAGGTCTCGAAGTTTCTGGCATCAGGCCACGCTTCTTTGCTCATAGTTCTCGAATTCTATTCTTTTAGATACTAGAGTCTGAGAGTTTAAAGCACATAAAAATTGCAGCTCTAAAATCACGCGCTTCCATGAATTAATCTTTTGAAATTTCTCTCCGTGTATTTTCATGAAATTCTTGTAAAATCTAATGAAATTCCGGGATATCTTTTAAAATACAGCATATTCTTCAGTGGGCTCCCATAAAGCACGAGTTTCAATTTTGGCCAATTTTTTACCCCTTCCTCTCCTTATGTAGTCTACTATGGCATTCTCTTGCCCCCCCCCTCCCGCTTCTATAATGCTACGTGATTTATGAAAGACCCCCAATTGAAAATTCATATATCTGGTTCAAAAATGCTTTTATTACTTTTGGATAAAGAATGAATCTTTCTCGTTAAAAATCTACTTTTTGGGTTAAAATGTATTCATTTTGGCTCAGACTCGCACCCCTCCTCCTATGTAGACCAAAGTGGCCCTTTTTGACTGCCCCCCCCCCCCCCCCCCCCCCCCCCCCCCCCCCCCCCGCCCCCAATCAACCACCTGGTTTATGGTAGTCCCCTTAAAATCCTTTAAAATATTTTAAATCCTTCTAATATTGTAAAATCCCTAACAATATTTTTAAATACCTTACAACATCTTGAAATCTTTAATATCTTCTAAAATTTCCTTAAAAAGGTTTAATCTTTCAAATCCAGTGAAAGGCCATACAATCCCATGAAATCCCTAGAAATGTCTTAAACAATTTTATATTTAATTTACTCCTTGAAGTAAAAAATCCCAAAAACCCCTGATAATTTTTTTAAATTCTTAGAATTTTGTGAATAAATAGCCTCAAGACTTTTAAATCTATTAAGAATTTTGTGATTTGGAAAGCCCTTGGAGATCGTATAATATTTTTAATAGAAGATGTTTTCGTAAGATAAGTGAAAATTTTAAAAGTAGTTTGATATAAATAAGTACAATACTAGAACCAAAAGTTACTATTATGAAAAGTAAAGGATTATTATTGCATGCTCAACAAAATTCCCTGACATTAAAAATACTTACCGGAAATTTCCAGGATTTTCCAGGTATGTAAAAACTCCCTGATAATTCCAAGTTAGATTCCATTAAAAAAAAATTGGTCCAAATTAAAACATGTTGATTTAAGGGGCTTAAAATGATCTAATACCATCTTTTACATACCAGTACGATCATGAAATTCCATTTTTAAATAGAAAACAGTCCACCCTATGAGTCATGCGTACCTGAAACACAAAATAAATTCACACCTTAGTATTTAGTACAATAATAATTTTGTTTAATTATTCAATATGAAAATCCAAACTTACTTGAGTAATAAATTAAAATTAGGTATATCCTATAATACTATTTATTAACTTTTACGAATTGTCTACTAAAATTCTAAAGGAAATTCCAGTTTTTTCCAGGTACCACTAGATTTTTAAAGGTATAATTTTAAGAAATTCTGACCCTGTACTAGGATGGGTAGAAAAACACAAAATTATCAGAATAATTGGTGATAACACTCCAAAGTTTGTATGTGGCATTACGAACAAATTAGACAAAATTCAAAAAAAATTTCTCACCACAGGGCAAGTCGAGTAAAAAAATCTGAAGGTCATATCTAAAAATATAAACGAAAAATAATTTTCAATCGTACCAACATATAAACATAGTACTTTCCTTTTTTTCTTATTTTCTACATTAAAGTGTCTTTTTTATGCCTAGTGTATTCAACATTTTGTAAAGTATTTTTTGTATATTTTATTTTAAATTCAGTAAGAGAATAATTATGAAAATCGGTGTAAATTTAGCCACAGATTTATGTAAATCATTAAAAACTCAGTAGCAGTCTAATTTACTACTCTATTTTTCGCATACACGTTATTAAAAACCTTTTAAGAAAGTCTAGAAGGTACGTTAATCATCTTCGACATATAAAGTTATAACTCCTATAAAAAGAGTAAAAAGGAAACCAGGGTTTAAAAATGAGTGCTTGAAGAACCTGTTATTAAAAACGGTAGTAAATGTTAGCTTTCTTGATAATCCGATAAAAAGAAAGATCAAACGAAAGTTTGGGATTCTGGGTAAGTTTAAGAACCGAGACCTGAAGGTAAAAAGAGTCTGGTGGTATAAATGAAGTTAGTAAAAGTTTACCAGGTTGGTAAAAGTTTTTTTGCATCAGTTGCAGATAGGACAATTTCCTGTTCATTTCACGACCAGAGCATGATGGGTGGCAGTATAGAACTAGATAACCAACAAAATTGAAATGTTTCAGGAGATCGAAAAAGTGTTTGGCAAGATCGAAATCACTATTTAAAGGCGAAATAAAAGTCTACTCCCAAGCTGAAGTATTTCTGAATTGAGGACGGAAGAGTTTGATTTAAAAAAGTGATTTAGGTTTGAAGAAATGGATGGGGAATCTGAAAGTGGCACTAAAATAAAATTCGAGCAGGGTCGACTGCGGATTACGATAAAAAATTCAGAGAAAAGAAATTTAAAGACAAAATAGGAGTCAATTTGTATGATGAAGTGTTGCTAAATTCATGCTAGAAAAATTTGGTCATAAAAAGTCATCCAGGCATGAGAAAATGGATGTGGAAATTGACAATCAGGAAGTGGATCTAGCCTAAAATTCTAGTAGGCTCGGCTGCGGATTACGAAAAAAATTGCAGTTAAAATAAAAAAAACATGATTTCGAGATGTCAAGTGTCTTAATACGGTAAAACTTTTGATATTAAAAGGTTAGACAATTGCGACAGAATCTAATGGGAACTTAAAAAAAACATTAATTATAAATTTTCACAAAAAGTAAAACTTTATCCCGAAATGCAGGGATGCTGCAGAAAAATAAAACGTTTTTGATCAAAAACAATTATCCTATTGCGAGAAAACCAAAATGGAAGGACACGATATCACAGTCCGAAAGACATTTTTTTCTGAAAATAAAAAAAGAATATATTTTTTTTCTTTTACATGATAATAATTTAAGAAAAATCAATCCTAAATGGTTAACAAAAATGATGACTACTTAAAAATGTTAAATCAAATTTTTCTATTTAAAAGAATTATTCAATCAATAAATCAGATTTCGTAAAAATCCTCTTACCACAATTTGTATTTGATTATTTAAGAATTTTTCGTGCAATAGACTCATTTTCGAAATAATGTTCATTAAAAAAGACTTAAAGAAGAAAAAGTGGCTACAGTAGGATAAAAAAGTTTCAATTTGGACTTTTTTTAAATTAAAGATGTTTAAATTTTAATAAGGTTTTTGTTTGTACTTTTTATAACAAATTTATTTATTTTGTATTCAACATTTCTGTTACCTCCATATCTTGGGCAATTTTGAACATTTAAAAAGCGCAAATTTTTTTAGTGATGACGCATTTGTAGTTATGACAGATAGTAAATGACGATTTTGAAAACATATTATTAGTATAGAAAAATGACGCCAGACCCCCCCCCCCCACTTTAATCGTTGCTAACTCGCTTATAAATGTTGCACAAATTTTTTCTATATGGCGCATATGAGTTTTGTGATATAAAAATGTTTATCGGTGGCGCATTTGAGCGCATTTGGGACGCAATTCAGTGGGCTACAGAAAACCCGAAAATTAAGAGTGGGGAAGGGGGGCTGGTGTAACTGACCTTTTGATGTGTGCTAATACTATCTGGAAATGATTTTCAATAGATAAGAATAATTTAACTAAACTTTTTATTACGTTATAAACAGCATTAATGAACGAAAGTTTCATTTGTTTTGAAATTGGCAATTTGAAGCTCATTCAAATCAATAGTTTTTATAACAAATGTGAGAGGAATTAATATTGCATCACGTTTAATTAAAAATAGACTTTATTTCAAATATGTTTGAATAATTCTTCTAAGCAAAGTCACAGTCTCTACATTTTTCTTCCAATGAGCTAAAATTTGTTATGAAATCAACTAAGAATGTCTTTCCGAAGACTTAGCTAGGTTACTTTACCAATTTACAGGAATGAGTAATTATTTTATCAATTTTCATTAACAAATTCAGAATTGAACTATTTTTCAGAAAATACGCTAAATTTTTTGATTGCATTAACTAAGAATGCGTCGCCGATAACTTTCCGCTATAATGCTTTAAATATTTATAAGAATTTTTAATTATTTAAACAATTTTTAGACAACATTTTTATAATTAGCTATTTTTTAAGAACGTATTTAATGATTAATTTTAACAAAGCTTGCGAATGTTGCGAAACATGGCCCCTCTTTTTCCATTTTTTAAGGAGTTTTATTCTGTTAAAAGTAATTTTGCTCTATAAAAAATTAAGCTATTTGGTTGAAAAATGAACTACTTTGTTAAAAATTCATTTTTTGATGGGAATTCATCTATTTGCTTGAGAATTTAAATATTACATGTTTAGAAAATTAATCTAACTAATTAAATATCATCTTTTGGGTTGAATTCTTTTGTTTAAAATTCTTTTTTCTTAAGATTAATCATTTCAGTTTCAAATTCATCTCTGGTTGGAAATTTAACTATTTTGTGGAAAAATTTTTTTTTATTGAGAATTATTGTCTTTTTAACTAATTAAAATAAACTATTTAATATATAAATTACTCCATTATTGGTTGAAAATTTATATTTTTAACTAAACATTTTTCTCTTCCAGTCGAAAATTTATTTCTTTTGTTAGAAGATTTGTCTTTTTTTGTTTAAAAATTAATTATCTTGATTGAAACTTCATCTTTAATGGTTTAAAAACCAACTAGTCGATTAAAAGTTAAAAAACTTTTGTTTTCATTCATTTCTTTTTTTCTAAAGCTGGTCGATTTAGCTGAAAATTCATATTTTTGGGTCGAAAATTCAACTGTTGCACAGAACAATAGATTCAGCTGTTTAATTCTTTATTAGCAAAATAATCTTTTTGGCTTGAAAATTTATATCTTTGGTTGGAAATTCAACTATTTTTATGAACACTTAACTATGTTGTAAAAAATTCAATTTTTTTTTAATTTATATTTTCTGGATGAAACTTGTATTGTATTGTATTAGTTTTTTATTTAATTGAACTAGTTACAAATTCGTTTCCTTGTATTTTCATCTAAAAATTTCACAAAATCAGTTTTAGCTTAAAATGTATTCTTTAAATGTTAAATTTTTCACTGTTTGGTACAAAATGTATGTATTTTGTTGAAAAATCACATGTAAGGTTATAAAAGTAATTAAGTTTGATGAACATTTATCTTTTTTGTTAAGAATTTAACTATTTGGTCAAAAATTCATCTTTCTATAGTTAAAGACTAGACTTTCTGATTAAAAATTAATTTTGTAAACTAAAACTTTAAGGTCACCACCTTTGGTTCAAAACAATCATTTTTAGTTGATAAGGGGCCATCCATATACCACGTGGACACTTTTGGGGGAGAAGGGGGTATGGCAAAATTCAACGCTTGTCCAGGAGGGGGACCGGGGGGCTCGAGCTAGAATCCACGTGGACACACATTTCCCTAAATCTGTGGAAAATATACTGAAATGAGACTAGGTATACTCTAGGTATACTCCAATTTTTAGATTGTGCTCACGCACAATATAATTTTTATTTTTATTTTTTTCAGAACTTTTTCTTTCAAATTCAAATCATGTTTAAGCTTACGTTCCTAAGCTAATTCTAATTTTTTCAGCCAATTAATCGCTCCTTTTGGACTTTTTATAGTCCGGGAGCTCGCGACAATTATACGGACGTCATTTTAGTACTCACTAAAATTCCAGATTCTTTTGTTTTCATAGTCAACAATTCGAAATTCGTTGACTGACGAACAGCTGTTGGTGTATTTTGCAAAAAATTTATCGTTAAAATCGTCAAAAATTCGAGTGAAAAAACGTAATTTTAGTACTCTTGAAACCCACGGGGAATGATTATTTAGATGCTGAAAAGTAACAATAAGTTTGACTGGCAGCTGCTGAGTAGTGCCAAAGTTAACTGGCAGATGGTCAAACATGTAACAAATTCGAGTGAAAAAACGTCACTTTATTACTCTTCAAACCCACGGGGAATGATTGTTTGGATGCTAAAAACTAACAATAAGTTTGACTGGCAGCTCCTGAGTGGTGCCAAAGTTAACTGGGAAACTGTTAAACATGTGAAAAATTTGAGTGAAAAAACATAATTTTAGTACTCTTGAAACCCATTGAGGATGATTGTTTTGGTGCAAACAACTGACAAAGAATTTGACTGGCAGCTCCTGAGTAGTGCCAAAGTTGACTAACATTTTAATCAGCAAGCGGATGAAAGTTTTGTCCTTTTCATTAACTAAAATTTTAATCTATAGGATACTTCTTTAAAAATAATATGTATATAAAAAAAGAAACTACGAAAATCTAACTTTTTATGCAAATTCACAGCTCGCAACAATGAATATCAAGAGTACTAAAATCATGTTTCTTGACTTGAATTTTTGGCATGTTTGATAGCCTGCCAGTCAACTTTGGCACCACTCAGGATCTGCCAGTCAAACTTCTTGGTAGCTGTTTGCACCTAAAAAAACATTCCCAATGGGTTTCAAGAGTGCTAAAAAATTACGTTTTTTCACTCGAATTTTTGACATGTTTCACAGTCTGTTAGTTAACTTTGGCACCATAAAGGAGCTGCCAGTCAAACTTATTGTTAGTTTTTAACATCCAAACAATCATTCCCCGTGGGTTTGAAGAGTACTAAAATGACGTTTTTTCATTCGAATTTCCGAACAGTTTAACGATAAATTGCTGCAAAATTCACCAACAGCTGTTAGCCAGTCAACGAGTTTCGAACTGTTGACATATGAAAACAAAAGAATCTGAAATTTTAGTGAGTGCTCAAATGACGTCCATGCAATTGTCGCGAACTCCCGGACATTTTGAAGACTAATAATATCTATATTTTCATAGAATACGTCCACGTGGATAAAATACAGGTGGAGGGGGGGGGGGGGGGGGGGGGGGGGGGGGGGGTATTTGTCCAAATTCCACGGCTGTCCACGAAAAGGGGAGGGGGGTCAAAAAGTGGTGAAAAATTGTCCACGTGGTATAGGATGGCCCCTAATGCAACTATTTCCATGCATAGCTTATCCCCAGTTTAAGGTGAAATGATTGCAAATAATTCACTTGCGCATATTTTCTTTTTTTTTGCCTGTTTGCCTTTTTGTCTTCTATAATTCTCAGAAGCTGCAACATCTGCCAAATTTTAAATATAATATTGCTTAGATCGCCTTGAAATGTCTAGAAGCGACTGGGTCTGGTTTCTACTTGCAGTGCGGCGATTACTCTCGTTCGCGATGAAAGATGCTTGCAATTCATCATTTCGCCAATGTGGATCACGCTATCCTTGACTGAATGGATCAGTGGTAAATTGAAAGATAAGTCGAAGCGAATTTAACTAGTATCGAATTGACCTGCACTCATCAATGTGTAATTATTTTACACGAAAACTTTTTGAAATCGTATCATATTACTTTCAAATTTACATACACATAGGCAGTGGGACATAAGCCGGGAAAATCTGGCCAAAAGCCAAAAATTTAAAAAAAAACTTTCTGATCCCAAATTTTCAATCCGCAATTCGAAAAAACCGTAGAAAATTATTTTCATACAAATTGGGTAATTTTTTATAAAAATTAAATAAATTTAAATAAGATTCAGATCAAATTTGAAATCCTATTTAACGCCCAATAATCAAATTAATGTGCCGAATTCCTAACAAAAGCCAAGAATCCAACGACCAAGTTTTGGCTACCACCATCAAATATTCCTATTGAAATTTAAAAAAATTATTTTTTTAAACATAAATAAAAAAGAGGAAAGAAAAATGAGAGAGGCACCAACCAAATCCACTTACTTTTTTTCGGCTTTTTTATTTTTATTATTACCAAATAACAATAAAAATCACGTGTAAAAAATAATCACCAACGTTTCGACACTCATAAAGCACCCTCATTAAAGAAAGAAAGAAATTAAAGAAAAATAAATAAATAATAAAAAATAAAATAAAAAATATTCGAGCAGGCAGGAACAGCAACGAAACCACGATGCCCTCTTTCTGGCACCCGCGATGAATTTGATTCGATTTAATTTCCGGGTTTCAGGAAAAGAGCATCGTGATTTCGTTGCTGGTCTTGCCTGCTCGAATATCTTTTGTTTTAGGGTGCTGTATGGGTATCGAAGCGTAGTTGATAATTTTTACAAATGTTTCTTGTTGTGATTTGGTAATAATAAAAATAAAGAAGACAAAAAAAGGAGAAGGAAGTGGATTTGGTTGGTTTCCTTCTCATTTTCCTTTCCTATTTTTTATTTATGTTTAAAAAAGAAGATTTTTTTCTTTTAATTTTTAAAAAAACTTTGTATCATTTTTTTAAATTTCAATAGAAAAATTTTGTGGTAGTTTTCCAAATTTGTTCGATGGATTCTTGTATTTATCTTCAGGAATTCTGCACATCAATTTTTTATGATTTTTT
Organism: Belonocnema kinseyi; assembly: GCF_010883055.1. Classification (NCBI taxonomy): domain Eukaryota; kingdom Metazoa; phylum Arthropoda; class Insecta; order Hymenoptera; family Cynipidae; genus Belonocnema; species Belonocnema kinseyi. The sequence goes on along the minus strand of NC_046658.1, from coordinate 114,913,595 downwards.
TTCAACGCGTTCGACCAAACATTTTGAATTTTAACATTTTGATCACAAATTTATCATCCCTGACTCAAACAACTTGTAGAAAGTAAGTTTTATGAAAATCGAATATTATTTTTTTAATTTTTATCGCTATTTTTGATCATTCATTCTACGTTGTAACTTTTTGACTCCAACTTTTAAATTTGTAGCTCGAAACACGACTACAAAATGAGTTTGATCAAAATCAAATAATTCTTTATCAATTTTGGACACCATGTTGGATAGTTCACATCGATCTTTAACTTTTTAATCACAAATTTAAAATCAGTGATTTAAAAAACCTGTCGAATATAAGTTTCATACAAATCGGATAATTTTTTATAAATTTTTGCAGCTATATTGCATCAGTCATTTTTTATTTCAACTTTTTGATCCCACATTTGTGATCTGTGGCTCAAACATTCATTATAATATAAGTATCATAGAAACCAGATAATTTTTTATATATATTTGTTACCATATAGGATCGAAAGTTTTAAACATTCACTTTTTAGCCCAAAAATTATAATCTGTTACTCTTAAACGCCTAAAAAATTAATTTTACAGAAATTATCTTTCTTTTATGTTGGTCGCTATATCGGATCGCCCACTTTCAAATTTAACTTTTTAACGCCAAATTTCTAACTTGTTACTCAAAAAACCACTACAGAATAAGTTTTTTATCAATCGAATAATTTTTTATAAATTTTGGTAGCTAGGCTAGATCGACCATTTTGAACCTTAACTTTTTAATATCAAGTTTGTAAGCTATGACTCGAAAGCTGACTGCAAAATGAGTTTCACATAAACTAAATAATTTTTTATAAATCTTAGTCACCATATTTAATTGACCATTTAGAATTTTTACTTTTTGAATACACATTTCTAATCGCTAACACGAAAAACGACTAAAAAACATGTTTCATACCGCCTCCATTTGGGTCCCGCGGTCCCTACACCAGAAAAATGCCGAAGGCTTTATTTCTAGGAAAGTTCTAAATCCAGGATTTTTTAATCCAGGTTTCAGTACATACTGATAAGCTTGGTTTTTCAAATAATTTTTAATGGTGTTTTCCATCATACTTTAGAACCTCTAAAAATATAAAAGGAATCAAACAATTAAAAAAAAACCAGGAACATTTCTTTGCTTCTTTCTATGTTTTTCTAATAAGGCAGTTTATGAAAAAAATGGAAAATGCAATTTGAACCTGATGAAATAATATGGCATCATGACATACGATTAAGACTGTTTGGGAGACGTCAATGAATATGGCAGAGATATTAAGAAGGAGAACTGCGTGAGCGTGGAAAATTACGAGAAGGGCGCGTCTGCGTCTATGAAGATAAAGGTAAGACCACCTTTACAAAATCGGTTTACCTCGACGATGATATAAAAGGGGTGCAATAATGAATGAAAGCTTCCATCTTTCAAGGGAAGGCTTAGGAACATTTTATAAAAAGTTTTTTTTTTAATTAAAAAAAAACTAAAAGCTTAGACTCCTCACTATGGAGCTGCATCGAACGTAAGTGGATACATAGAGTTTAAATATAAAAGATCCAAAGATGAATTTCAGAAGACTTTGTTCCTGCAATCGATCAACATCAAATGCAAGGTTTCCTTTTCTGCTTCACAGTCACGTTAACGTTTTCGATATCGCTAGAGCTTCTTTGATGCAGAAGACCAAATTGCTCTCGATCAAGAAACGGCTTCCACGATTTTCTTCTTATTATAATAGAGCTGCAGCTATAAAGCGATCTATAAAACTCGTGGTTCGAAAGTATCACATTATTTGAAGAGAAGTTATTATTTCCATTCTTTGATAATCCAGTGGAAAAAAAAAAGAAAAAGGTGGACGTTTTTCATACAGGGTACACCTTTATTCATTTTTGTGTTCCAATCCAAGGAGTATCTTAGGTATTCTATTTTTTCCAGAAATACAGATAGAAAGTATATCAAAAATTATTTGGCTGCACGATTAGGTGAAGTTTGTTGCAAAAGGCTAATGTTTGCTGCAAAAATATTCTTTTTTCGAGACAAATGAAGTTCCTGTTAACCTTAAATTCAAAAGGAGATTCCAATTGTGTCAAGAAGCATCCTTCTGGCAAGAAAAGAAATTTCTTCAAGTGTTTACTCTAAGATATTTAATTAAGTTTCAGTAAAATAATGAAGTTATTGATATTGACGCAGAATTAGGAAGAGAAAATTGATCAGTCAAAAGGACCTGAATTGAATTGCGAAACAAACGAAAATCATTTAATGTTGCTGCAGCAATGACTGAAGTAAAACTTAAAAAAACAATACGCAGCAAAAATAAGCTAAACCAGCACACTCGCACGTTTTTGAGTTTGCTGAATCCGAATCCAGAGTCAGTTTAATCCCATTAGGCCAGGATCAAGGTCAATTGAAGGTCAACATAGAGGAAACAGTTGGATCGGAGAAAATATCTACTCTCAGACGTTTTTAGAGTCACTGAAACCGAATCCGGAGTTAGTTCGACCCCATAAGTTCGAATCCATAATTTTCTCAATTTTGACTTCCGTATGACTTTCATCTAAATCTGTGGGGGTAAACATGATCCCTGATTCAGACTTAGCGACCATAAAATGCCTTAAAATAGCGGTTTATGCCGATTCAATTGTTTTTCTCATTTTTAACTTCACCTGACCTTGATCCTGATCTTATAGGTTCAAAATGACTCCAAATTCGGATTTAGCTACTCTAAGAACATCTGAAAATAGAGGTTTTCTCTGATCCAATAGTTTCCTTTATTTTAACCTTCATTAGACCTTGATCCTGGCCTGACGGAGTCACACTGTCCACGGACTCGAATCCAGCGACCCTAAAAACATCAGAAAGTAGAAGTTTTCTTTGATCCAATGATTTTCTTCACTTCGACCTTCAACTGACCTTGATCCTGACCTGATGGCATTTAGCTCGGATTGCAGAATTTTTGTTTATAGAGCTGTGAATGTTATACATTTGAATGAATTTCTTACTTTTCCGGAAGATAGTTTCGTATGTGCTAATTTATTTTAAACGAGTCTCATTCTATAAAAAAAAATCTGTATATCTTCTAAATTAATCTTACTCTAACCACTTCTATTAAAGTATATTATAAATATTATACTTTGCAGCCATTTCATTTTAATCCTGTTTAAGTTTGTATCCGCATTATTTGATGTTCTTAAATATAATTATATTCGACACATTCTATTCGGTTTATTTCTATCTTATTCTGTTCTCAATTTATTTGATTCTATCTATTTCTTTCTGATCCAGTGTAAATCTGTTCCATTCCATCCATTACAGTCCTATACGATTCTGGCACTAGGATAAAGAGCGATAGGAAACGACTGAATGATGTTTCCTTACCTGCATTTAAAAACTAATTTGAATATGTTGTTTGGAAAGTTAAAATACGTATTTTTGAACTAGTCCATATTTTTCATAATCTGGCAGGGCAATTTTCGATTTTCTTTTCTTTAAGGTTTTTTTTCAAGGAGGTTTCTTCATCTACAATTTCTTATCGAGAGTTTTTTTTAACTTTTTGATATATTTTTTGGGAAGTTAAAATAGGTAAATAAATAAATAAAACCAGTTCGAATTTGGACAATGAACAAGGGCAAATAAATATTTTTTTAAAAGGATGTTTGTATTTTTTGGGTAGGCATTGTTTTGTTTTTTCTGAAATAATTTAAATTATTTGATATGTTGCTTGACAATTCAAAATACGTATTTTAAGACCAGTTCGATTTTAATTACTTTTTTATGATTAGTTTTTCATTAAGGGTGCTTTTTCTTTTTTCGTTTTTTTTAGCTGGGAGGTTTCCTTATCTATAATTTTTTTAACTGTTTGAAATGTTGTTTGGAGATTCAACGATGTATTTAAAGACCATGTCGAATTTCCAAAATCTATTACGACAATTTGATCGACTTTTTTTTAGGTTTTTTGTCTGTTTTTCACGCAAGGAGGTATTGTTCATTCTTTTTTTATTTTTATATGTTGTATTTGTAAGTCAAAATAAAAATTTTAAGACCAGTTTGAAATTCCGGCATTTATTAGTGCAATTAAGATGATTTTTTCGTTTAGCTTATTAGTTTTTTCGTGCAAAAAGGCTTCCTTTTACTGAATTCTATTAAGTTTTCTATATGTTGTTTAGGGAGACAAAGCCATATTTTAAGATCATTTGGTATATCGACAATCTATTAGGGCAATTTAAACTATTTCTGTTCTTTAAGGTTGTTTGATTTTATTTTGTCTAAGGAAATTTCCTTCTCTCATTTTTTAATGTTGCTTGGGAAGTCAAAATTTGTATTTTAACAAATTAGGAAATCAGAAAGTTTTAATATTAGAAAATTAAACCATTTTCCTTCCTTAAGTAATTTTTTTCGAGCAGCTAGGTTTTATTGTATAGAATTTTTTTTAACTTTTTGATATGTTGATTGGGGCGTCTAGAACGTATTTTATCACCATTTCGGATTTCCACAATCTATTAGGACAATGTTAACGATCTATTTTTTCACTGAAGATGCTTGTTTTTTTTTAAACTTGGAGGTTTTCTTATCTACAATTTCTTTATTTTTAGATATGTTGTTTGGAGAGTCAAAATACGCAAAATACTTATTTAAGACCATTTTGAATTTCCAACATACATTAGGGCAATTCAAACGATTTTTTTCGTTAATGGTGTTTGACTTTTTCACGTGAGGTTTCGTTATCTACAATATATTTAATATTTCGGTATGTTCTTTGGGGATTTAAAGTACGTAGTTTAGGACAAATTCCACTTTTGAAAATCCATTACGACAATTTTGACCACTTTTTTCGTTACAGTAGTTAAGGTACGAAATAAAATAGTATATAATTTTTAGTACGTCTTACAGAATAAAACAATTGTAAACGACATGGAAAAGGATTTTATTTTTAGAAACCCTCCTATTATATATCAAATAGAATGACTGAGTAGAAAATAAGATAGAAAGGGGATGAAAAACATCTTATTTTTAAAAAGAGAAATAGAGAAACAGGAAATTGATTCTAAAAATGAAAAAAATGTACCAAAAAAGATAAATTTACACAAGAGGAATTACATTATTCATTAAAGGAAAAATACGTATTCTATACTCCTTTTTCAACTAACGAAATTAAATTTTCACAGATAAGAAACTTGGATGCCTTTTCATGAAGATATTTCATTTCTTGTCTCTTTTAAAAAGAAATTAAAGAGACAATTCAATTCTTATCGCTTACTATCTTCCTTAAAAAAAATCACTTGCCTATATAACTACTTGCATAGGAAAATTGTGTTCAGTCTACGAATTTAAATTTCATTCTACAATTATTCAGTTATACGAGACACAAAACAAAAAAAATTAATTGAAAATGAAAAAAGCAGCTATTGTTGCTAAAAAAAGGATTTAACACTGTTTATGAGGAGCAAACTAATTGTATATTAGATTAAGTTATTTAAGGTAACTTAAAACATAAATCGCATTCAAATCTCCTAAAATAGTACAAAAATTATTCTGTAAAATACGTATAACTGTAATTATTCCGTGAAATTTCGAATATTATATTTTACAAAATGTAGCAAAATACAGAATAACATTTAACTCACATGTAATGATAAAAAAAACTGAAGTTAGATAGCGTGTATTACTTCCGACAATCAAACTCGTTTCAAATTTTGACGACTCACAAGGTAAAAATTTAATTTGTTTCCAACATCCCATGCGGAGTTTAATATTTTACACTGTAATTCCAGAGAAACGAATGACAAAAGCATTTACCATCAAATTCACACATCACTTACTTTTCTAAAAAAAAACTGTTCCAATACGATTTTAAATTTAAACTTTAGAAAGTATACTATTTAAAATTGTACTTTATATCTCATATTAAAATTAAATGATCTAAAAATTAAGTCCTAGAAAAGGGAACTGTTTTTATTTACACTGACGAAAATGGAAGAATTCATAAATTTCACACTAAACATTAGGATCCGTACTTAAATTACGTAACGTATTGTATGCCCTCTTTAGGAACGCCCCCCCCCCCTTCCTATAATTATAGGTAACAAAATATTTCTACCCTGTAAGAAGATATGGGACTGGAAACAAATGGAAATTTTTCATTTTCCCTGGCCATTAGCATTCAAAGACCAGCATCTTGGTTTTATAATATTTTTAACATAGGATCTTTTATAAATGGAATGAAACAATGTTAAGAATACAAATATAACATTTTCAAATATTTTTATTTATTTTAAACAAAAAAATGAATTTTCTGCCATAAAAGATGATTTTTTAACAAAATCCTTAAATTTCCAACAAAATACTTGAATTTTGAACAAAATAATTAAATCTCCAACAAAATAATTGAATTTTCGACCTGGAGATAAATTCTTAACAAAATAATATAATGGTTGGTATTTGAAACAAAAAGTTTAATTTTATTTGAAAAAATTAATTTTAAAACCAAAAAGACGAGTTTTCAATCAATAAAGATTTGTCAGTAATGGAAAAAAATACATCTAGATTGTTAAACCTTCAAGCCAAAAGACGAGTTTTCTATTCAAAAAGAGAATTTTCAACAATAAGAAATGAATTTTCAGCAAAACAAATTTACTGTTTAACAACCGCCTGGGGCGCGTGACTGTTGGTTCTCGCGCTTCGCGCTCAACAGTATATTTATCTCGCGCTCGATAATGTATTTACCTCGCGCTATGCGCTCGACTTTTCTGCACAGACTATTTAAAACTAATGGTAAAAGTATCGATAACAGTAAGTTAATTATTGTGAATTCTCTTTTGTTAAAGCTCCTTCGGCTTTAACGAACAAATTCTCATCACGTATCTCGTGCTTCGCACTATATTTTATCCCTGAAATTTTTATCATTCCCATAAATGTAAATTATTATAATTCGTAACTTGTATTAGTATTAAAACAGACGAAATTTCATCGTCCCGTTTAAAAAATTTGAAAATATTTTTTGCAATTCATTTTGAATTCACACTAAATTATTATTAGTTTATTCGAAATTTTTTAACATTTTTCTAAATTTACTCAATTCTATTCAGTCGATAAAGTTTTTTAAAGTTTTTATTTCATTCATCTTGAAGTCTTTAAAACTCACCCTAAATTTGGAGGCATTTGATCAAATTCTTTTAAAGTTTCTTTAACTTTTTCCTAATTAATTTCAAACTCATTTTTGAATTTATTGAATTATGATTGTACAAAATGTAGAACTGATTTATTTTGAAATTGGTTAGTTTAAATAAGTTTCTTTTGGAAATGTTATATTAAAAATTTTTTAAACTAATTGAAAATTGTACACTTCAGTATTTTTTTAAATATTATATTTATTTTATAAGATATTATCTTAAAACTATTCAGCTTCTGCGTTTTTAATTTTTTTGAGTATGATTGCGTATCAAAATCCTTGATTCAGGAAGTACGCTTTTAATAATTTGAATCATAATTTTCATTTATTTTTCATGTTTTGAATTTGAAAATATAAATGAGAAAAAAGACTTTTTGTAGATTAAAAAAACTGATAAATTTTGGTATGCTAAAAGTAAAAAAAAAACGGCCTGCCGTATGAAAAAAAATAGGTGAAGGGAAATTTGTAGCTACGTTTTGGAAGATACGCCCTTATGAATATATTAATTTGTCTTGTGCCGTTTCGCCAAACAGTCAATTTCATTATTTATAATGTTATCTTTTACGATTAAAACGAAAACCGCATGCGTTTTATCAAGAAAATATTTCAAACCAAATTTTAGATTTTTTCGGGTTGAACAACCTTTCTCTTATATCTTGTGTCATTTTACCAAAAATGTAATTTTTTATTTTTAATTTTATTATTCACGATTAAAATAGATGCTACCAATCATATAAAAAAAAACCATTATTAAACATTTTTGTTCTCTACTTTCCAAAATGGCTGACCAATGTATTTGGCAATGTATTAGGAAACAAGAAAATTGTATCAAAGGCCAATCTAATATATTATTTTGTTTAAAAGTTATCGTTCTCATAGACAGACAGACATAAATACAGACACATTCTTCAAAACCTGTTTTTCGGATTCAAGGGGTCTCAAAACGTGAAATTTTGACAAAAACTGGGAGGGGAGGTCAAATTTTACACAAATCTAATACGTTTTCTAATGAGAATTTATTAACATGAAAAACTAACAAATTATTAATTAAACTTTTTGAAACCCCACACACGAGACGAAAAAGAAATTAAATGACAAAAGTTGTGATTAGAATGTGCCCACGAAGCGGGCAGATTTTTTTGTTTTTTACTGTTAATCATGTTTTTCATGATTAGAGCCAAAATCATACATACTATCAAAAAGTGGTTGTTAACAAATTTGGACATCTTTTTCAAATGCACAATTTTTGTCTCTTCATCTTTTACCGTATCTTACATAGTTTGGCCGAAAAATGTAATTTTTGGATTTTTCATAATTTTGCATGCTGTCAAAATATAAAATTTTGATTTTTCAAAAAACTTAAAATAATTGTTATTCAAAAAGCAACATTTTTCTTTTCTTGACTTTTTTTCATATCGTGAGTTATTTGGTTTAAAATGTTCATTTTCGTGTGTTTTGGGAATTTTGTAAATGCTATATACTCTGGTAATTTTTGATATTATGAAAAAAGTCATCAGGATAAATTGTTCAAATTTTTTAATACTACGAATAACCGTAAAGAGAATTTTTGAATAAGTGGTCTCAAAAATATTCAAAATATGCTGGCTAACGAACTTGACTTTTAGTTTAGGACACTTAACGAGTGTACAAATGGCCAATCTAATAGAGTAATTTTTTCAAAAGTTATCGTGTTCACAGACAGACAGAAATACAGACAGACACATTTGTAAAAACCTTTTTTTCAGATTCAGGGGGTCTCAAAACATGGAGATTTGACCAAAACTGGGGGGGTCCAATTTTACACAAATCTAATACCTTCTCTGATGAGAATGTAAAAATCAGCGAATTAGTTCAAACAAAAGAGTTGAATCCTGAAGGACAGAAGATTAATTTTCAACCAAATAGTTACATTTTAATCTAAGAAAGATGCAATTTCTACTAAAAGAGACGAATTTTTAAATCAAAAGGACAAATTAAAAAAAAAATTTTTTGGATTTTTATTCAAAAAAGGTTTGAGTTTTACTTTTTAGCAGCATATTATTTGTTTTTAAATAAGAAACAAATATTCTACGAAGATACTTGTATTTTCAGACAAAAATCTGAAGGTTCAAAAAAACATTTGAATTTAACCAAAAAGGATGACTTTTTAACAAAATTGTTGAATTTTCAAAACAATTATAAAATTGTTAACTAAAAAGATAGGCTCGACTATTCATCCCGAAATTCAAGCAACAAGACCCTTCAAAAAAGATAATAATTTAAAAGTCTCTCATTTTTCTCTAACCAATTTTTTATATTTCTTGACTACTAATATTCGAAGACCAGAACCTCAAATTTTTAACATTTTTTACTTACAATCTCTTATAATAGAAATAAAATAAAGTCAAATTGAAATAAAAAAATTTCCATTTGATTCTGCTTGTCAGTTATTTTAGGTATATATAGAAATTCCTGACTTTTTCAAGACTTTTTTTTCTAAATCCCTGACTTAATCCTTAGCAATAAAATTCCTTGGCTTTTTAAAAAATTGTTATTGTTTTCCGTAAAGAGCCATAACAAAGTCTCTTAACCCCTTCCCCCCTCTTCAGCTGTAACGTAATAATTTAAGAATGATCCCTTACAAATCGTATTAATTCAAATGGGATTCCTGCAAAATTACAGAAAAAATTTTTAAATAACCTTCAAGCAAAAGGAAATGATAGCATCTTGGAATTTATTTTACTTCATTTAATTATGATTATTTATGGTATTCTCGATTAGCGTAGATGCGATGTGAAATTCTTGTTGAAACCATTTTATCGAGCGAGGTCATAAACCTGAGTGTAATTATCGACGTAAATTATTTGTCAATTATGACAAAAGTTATCACATATTCATAAAAAATTGCATACTTTCTCTAATCAATTTTCTAAAATGGATATCAATTCTAATGATTTAATTCCGGAAGAACTGAAAGAACTATGTACGGTGAAATTCGAGAATGGCATCTTCCCAGTAGCCATTGTATAGCCTTCTCAATTTCTATCTCATCCCGAGGCTCTTCCTGGGAAAAATAGAACAAGCAAATCGAAAAAAGCTTCATGCTCTCCAGTCAAAAAATATTAGAGAAAGAACAAATTTAGCAGAGAAAAAAGGAAAAATTGAAGACATTTTTTTTCAAACCGAAACCTGCACTGCCATCAGTGTGCTCAAAGTGGAAAAAAGGTTTAAAAATAATAAGGTCGTATTGCTTTAAATGTACGATAAAATTACGCAAATGTGCGTCGCTTTCTCAAAAAATTATCGAGCGAATGTTGAAAAATGTCTAAATTGCGTGTGTGAAACACTAGCTAGTAAATTATTGTAAGTTACAAAACTAATTTATATTTTCAATCAAAGAAACATACATTTAATGAATAGTCAAAATATCATCACAATAATCTCAAATATCAAACATAAAATGCTTGGAAAACTGTTCCATTGCACAGTGGAACGAAATAAACTTTTTTAAATTTTCAATTATTGTTACTTAATTATTTTTTATTGTATGAAACAAATTTTTTTAAATAAAGCAAATGTTTTAAATTAAAATTATATGCTATATGATTACAAAATATTTGTATTACATCAAGAAAAAAGTTCGAAAGTAAAATTTCTGATACTCTACATTTCTCTCCCCTAATGATGTAACTTCCTTCATACAACTTTCTAGACAATTTTCCCCTCTTTATTACAATTATTGACAATTTTTCATTTCCGTTACAAGGGCCCCTTAAAATGTACACTTATGCAAGTATACGTCAATTTTATCGGACATAAGAAAGGCGTGCAAAGAGTGTTTGCCAAGAGTGTGTTTTCAAACTGCTATAAATCAATTTCGTAGGCTATTGTTCAGCACATAAGGGCAGGAAAGTACAAAAGCTGTATGGTCTTGAGTAAAGTGTCCCATTGATTAAGATTGTGTCAAACCTAAGGATCTCTTCTTTCAAGAATAACATAATTTGAGTGCCGTGAGCAAAACCTTTTAGTGCTCTTATTAGCCCTTTTAACTCAAGAATCGAATTTGGGGTCGTTTAAAAACTGCATCACACTTACAGGGGGGAGCACAATGGTCTTAAATAGGAATTTACTGTTCACAATCACCCACAAGTCGTATTTTTAACTGATTTAAACATTTTTATTTGGAAATGTTCAGTATTAAATTTTTTGGAAAACTGAGGTTTTCAATGTGTTAACTTTTTTATAAAGCAACAATATATAAACAAATAAAGTGACAAAATTGGCCACTTTAGCTTTGCGAGTTTTTATCTCAGGAAAATATATAGAAAGTCACTGACTATATTAGCCGGAATTATTACATCTGGACACAAAAAACAGAAATAATTCTAGTAATATTTAACGAAGTTGTTCTAAACAATTTTTAAAAACAAATTCTTTCTAATATTTTTTCTCATAGAAAACATTTTTCTTTATTTATAGATATAAAAGCTGGATAGAATTGATAGATTATTCATAAAATTCATAATTTGTGACAAAAAATTTGCATAAGTTAACATTTATGGTTTTTATAAACGTTTTCATAAACAATTTCTCAACAAATGAGTTTTTCTCATAGCTAATTTACGTATTTTAAGCTTTATCAAACCTAAATAATATAAATTTGTAGTAACAATTTTGTTAAACATATGTTCCAGACTGTCATTTTCTCGTAGAAAACAAGAATCTTTTCTCCAATTATTGAAATTAAATTTTTTCGATTGTAAACTATCAAAATTGATTTCAAAAAACTTTATGTGATTGCTATAAACATTTTTTATCATTTGTTATAACAATTTATATTTAAAAATGTTACAATGTTCCGTTTCATCAAACTTCATTATCATCATAAATATCGATTGCTACTGAATTTTTGCTGGTTTTCTTTCTGTGTAAAAATGATAAGAAAATAGTTTCTTTCTATCAAATTATTTATAACAAATAGATATAGCAAATGCTGATCAATTTCTTTGGCTCAATATTCGAATTAAGCGTATGAACAAAATTAATAAAGAAAAAATAACTTTGTTCTGCAATCACTGTTAGTTTATTATCAAATAATATTAGTGAAAAAAGTGTCTTTTATATGTAAAATACAGAATAGAAGTTTCTTTTTAATGTTTATAACCATCCCATAAGTCATTTAAAACATAATTTCATTGTTTAGTCATCAGAATAAATAGCAATCCAACAATCAGTTACAAAAAATATAAATTTATTCTACCAGAAAACATCCGGTTGAGACATTCGTTTAATAAAATTGTTATTAACAATATATTGTTTATGTTTGATAAAGCTATATAAATCCTTTTCAAGAAAATTGTGAATCATTTTTCATTAGGAAAATCTACTCAGTTATGAGAATAATTTATTTATTAAGAATTTGTTTATAAAAACAGTAAATGTTAACTTATACTAGTTTTTCGTTAGGAATTATGACTGATAACAAATGTTAGAAACTAGCATAGCGCAAAAATTATTTTGATGATAAAAAACACTCGTAAGAAAATTGACTTTTACCAAACAATTTTTTTTTATTCAACAATAAAGTAAATAATAATTTGTTCCCAACCTTTCGGATGTACCTTTTTTCTTAAGATCTTTGGATTGAATAATGAAGCCATTTTCTCTTAAATTAGAATGTTTATTTGTTTGAATTTCATAGTTTTAATATAAAATAAAAAAAAGTATTGCCTAATCGCGATACGTTAAAAACAACTGCTCTTTCACAGTTATTTAAAAAAATGTATAAACAAATGCAAAGTTTGACAATTTTTTAATGATTAATATTTTTTCTTGCTGAATTAGCAGGAAATGTCTTGCTTACTATTTCTTCTTGTGACATTTTTCTAATTAAGAACAAATGTGGATTTTTTAAACATTATTTATTAACTATAGCTGTCGAACACTTACCATATATTGATATCTGTCTTTTTTTAGATTTCTCCACGATGCTAGTTTCTTCTATGGTACTTTACAAATTGAAAACAATTTTAATTTGTTTTAAGCATTTTTTAAAATAATTTACAAGAAAAAAAGCAACTTAATTTTTTAAGGATACTTTGATAACCCAATTTCCCAATAACCAAGAACTCATACCGCTTTTCATTAAGACATATATGATGATCTTGGGCTTTTAGATAATTCTGAAAAAAATTAATATTCATCATGAAAAAATGGTCAAACTGCGAATTTATTTTTGAATATTGTTTAAATAATTGACAGTTCCTATTAACTAGACAAATGTGATAAAAAGGAGTCAGTGGTTAGACGTTTTTAGTTTATTCTGCGAGAAAAATAAGCCTATAAATGCAAAAGTGACCAAAATGTACATTTTTTTTATTAAAAAAATACATTTTCAATTGCTTACGCTAGGAAAATAAAGCCTTTTCTTGGAAAATTATCTAAATAAGCATCTATTTATAAAAGTCGTTCGTATAATTATTTTTTTTTCATCACTTGAAACAAAATTGCAGCTAGAAGTCACTGATGGCAATACATATAAGTTTGTTCGATATAAAAATTGGGCCTATTCGTGTAATAATATTAAAAATTTGAATTTGTATATAGGAATACTGTTTATATGATTTATAGTTATTAGTTTAAAGAAATTACCACAAGGATTCATTAACAAGACATTTTTGGTTGATTCTGCAAGAAAATGATGTCTATTCCTTATGACTTTCGAAAATTGTATATTTGTTTATAATTTGAACTTGTTTTTAATTGAATATAAAACTATTTAATTTATTAATGAATATTTACCTTATTGGTTTACCATGAAAAGAATTTGTTGAAAATTCGATTTTTGTTTTAGAAAATTAATGTTTTTACCTGAAAATTCATTTTTTTACTTAAAATTAAGCTATTTCACTCAGGGTTAAAAATTAATTGTTTTCAAGGAAAAATTCAAGAATTTAATTTTAGAATTCAACTATTTGGTTACGAGTTGAACGTCTTTGGTAAAAATTTATTTAATTAGTTTAAGATGCCTCTCTTTGGTAGAAAATTTAACTACTTTGTTCAAAATTTGTTGTTTCTGGTTTCAAATCAATTTTTTCAGCTGCTTTGACTATTCCATTTTTTGTTCAAAATTGATCGTTTTTATTTCGAAATTCAACTAATTGGTTCAAAAATTTACTTTTTAGTTGACAATTCAACTGTTTTCTAGAGACTTAATTTTCAGAAATTAACTCTTTTTGGTTTCAAATTCATCTATTTTGTTGAAATTTTGTACTTTTTGTATACAATCAACTATTTTTAATTTTAAATTAATATAAAATATATAATAAAATCTTAATTTATTTAAAAATTCAATTTATAAAATTAAGAATTTAACTTTTTTAGTTGTAAATTTAACAACTTGATTAGAAATCTATTATTTTCGTAATCAATTTAATTCAACTGTTTTCGAAATAATTCGCCTTTCTAGTTTGAAAATTAAACAATTTGATTGAAATTTTTTTTCTCTTGACTGAAAAAATCTTTATTAGTTGAAAATGAAACTAATTTGTTGAAAACTCGTCTTTTTAGTTGAAAATTAATCTGTTCTGGTTTGAAATTCAACTATTTTGTTAAAATACGTCTTTTATGGTTGAGAATTGTATACTCCCCTAGTTTTCCATGAAAGTACACTTGTTACAGGAGACAATAATAAGTATTTAACAAAACGTACTATTCTTATAATTGGAATTTTTCAGATCATAGTTATTAATAGTTTGCAAAAGCTTTGAAACCTTTACTTTTTTAGTTTTAACGAATAATGCTTTTTTTATATCAATTGATATGACGTGACTCAAGAAAATTTTTTTCCGCTTTTTCGTGGAAATGCCCTGCAGAGAAAAAATATATCTATATTTATATAAAACATTTTATTAGGACGTTTATTCCTTTTAACACTGAACGCTATTTTTATAGAATATTTATTTTTTGCCAATCGATATACAATCTATTGGTTCTGTGTAATACAATCTTTTTCCTATACTGGATTAATTCTTGTTAATTCATATTGAATCCTTCGTATTATAAAAGGCTGGAACATTAATTTTATAATAATTATCATGTATTTTTTAATATCAGTTAATCATAATAATTATTGATTCATAACTGAACCATTTATTATTTGAATACACGTCAATGTTTTATATTTGATTTTAAAAATGTTAAAAACAATATAGAAGTTAGAAAACTGAAATGATCATATTTTTGTATAGATTTTTTTGGCAGATAGGCGGGTTTTCGTAACACGTATTGCTTGCAGAACGTTGGAATTTTTCATTTTTGAGGACGATGTGATTATTTTTCTAAAGTAAATGAGTTTAACGATTTTTTTCTTCTGGGCTTTAAGTAAACGAGAGATTTTTTTAGTATGAAAGATTTTCCAATCACTTCGAATATGACTTTTGAGAATTTTCATTCATATTGAAATTTAAAGAATCTTGAAATACAGTTTCGAATGCTTAAACAATTAAATATTTTTAAATATTTGACTGTTCATTTACAGTGGACAATTTTAAATAAAGGTTTCAAAATCAAATTATTTAAAATTTAAGCGTTCCGAATTACATGGTATGAAATTTTTTGAAATTGAACTACTTCAAATTAAAAGTAGAAATATTTGATGATTTACTTAATAAAATTGCGAATTTTTTAAAATTCCAGAGTAATAAATTGCCTATTTGAAATATTATAATTTCAATTACTTCATTTTTTAATTATTTATTTGGAACTAAAACTGTAAAATTTTGAAAAATGTAAATCATAATTTAACAATTAATCGTTTTAAGGGAAAAAATGTTGGGTTTTTAGATTTTTTCTGAATTGGAAGAATGTTTTTCATTTTCATTTTGTTTTCTTTAATTTGAAATAGGAACCTTTTATTTTTTCTACATTTTTACTGAGTTAGCAGGAAAGAAATTTATTTTTTTCCATTTTTTTCTGAATGGGAAGATGAAATTTTTTATTCTTACCATTTTCATTAAGTTAGAAGAGAGGAAATTTTAGTCTTAATTTTTTTTCCTGAGTTGGAAGGAATAATTTTTTATTCAATGTTTTAAATTCAGAAAAGATTCCATTGGATTTAATTTGTAATTTTGTTTTGATAACTTCAAATTTCGATATTTCCTCTTTGAGATGTTGGACTTTATAAACTTAAATTTCCTAGAAAAAGTTTTAATAGTTAGGAAAACCCGGAAAATTTCCGGTAAGTTTTATGTTGCATTTTTTGGTTCCTCTTTATAAAGAATATGCAAAAAAAATATATTTCTTCAATTAAATTTCTTTGTACAAGATAATTTACATTAAAAACATAAATTACTATACATTAATTATTATTAATTATATACTAATTATTATTAATTACTATGTATTAATTGTCAGTAACGTGGAATTCCAGGTGCAGCAATTAGTATAATTCAACTAAAAACCAGTTTTATTTTACCCTCGATTTTACCATTTTAAATTTTAATAATGAAGGATACATGCAAGATTAAAAAAAAATCTCATCGATCGCTTAGGTTTTTATTACCCATGTAAAGATAGTACACAACATGTAATCCTCAAAGTATTATCTATGAAGCAGGAAGAAGCTTAATCTTGATAGAATCTGAAATGCTAAAAAGAATTCAAATACTTTTATGAGGTCACCATCGATCGCTTTCCTACTAGAAAATGACTGTACTTTAAATAACCAAGGACATCTGATTATTACTTTGTGATTCTCAAAATCGCTTTCTATGTATATTGTTTCGCTAGCTTCTATTCAATAACACATCTGAATTGGTTGACGGTATATTTGAGATTCAGTAATAAAATAATCCTTATAATTAAATTCCTAAAGTAACAACATATAGTCGCATTTAGAACAAAAAGTATTTTGATTAAAAGGGATACTTTTTTTAATTGCCAATTATAATTAGCGATTTAATTAACTATATTATCATAAATTAAAATTAAAAAATACCCAGAAAAACCACTAAGACGATTCGAATTTTCTTGCAAAAAGTTACAGGACCGTCCAGGAGAATGAGGCCGAAAAAACTAACTATTAAAAATATGCACTCACTTCTCACAGGATATTTTCAGAGAATAAGATAAAACAACTTTTGAAAAAGCGTTAAAATGTTTATTAAATTTCGTGTCAAGTTAGCTTTGTTTAAAATATTTGTTACAATTAGAGTCTGGGCTCGCTGGTGAGAAATACTGGTCACATTTCTGATATTTGCCTATTTTAAATATTCAACTCCTGGAAAAACATAGGAAAATACCGATAAAAATGTAAGAGTCCCGCAAAAGAACTCTAAAATCTTCTCTTTAAAATGATCACAAAAAACTGGAAAAATTTGCACTTGTTCTTGAACTATCAAAAACTTTTATTTATAATAATTCGAGAACCAGAGTACATTTTCATAGTTTCTTGCGTTCATTTTAAAGAGGAGATTTTAGGGTTCATTTTACGAGACTTTTAAAGTTTTACAATTTTTTTATCTTTTTTGAGTAACATGAACTAATTGGTTTCGATTATATACCAACTTTTGTCTGAATAATTCAGAAAAAGTTCGTTTTTTTTTTTATTTTGAATACATTTAATTAGATCCACTTATGCTTATACTTTTCACTACTGGGATATCATTTCATGAACAATAATCTTTCGTTTAATTTATCTTGTTTTTTTATATAAAAATGTACTTTTTCTCTGAGTGACTTGCACCAATTGTTTAAATTAAAAACCAACACGAACGACTACATAAGATAAACAGACCATTGCTGGGACAGTTAGGAAAAGCTAACCCACATAAAC
Organism: Belonocnema kinseyi; assembly: GCF_010883055.1. Lineage (NCBI taxonomy): Eukaryota > Metazoa > Arthropoda > Insecta > Hymenoptera > Cynipidae > Belonocnema > Belonocnema kinseyi. The sequence continues at coordinate 114,895,604 of NC_046658.1, read as the reverse complement.
ACAATTTTAAAATGGGGAATTGGAATTTTTTGTATAAAAACCGTTAAAATAAGTGGCTAAGACATTATTTGATCGATTAAAACAAAAAATACATTAGTAATTTTATAGTAAATAAATATAAATGGATATTTTTAAAGCTAGTCAGATCGCCCATTAGTGGGATACGAATTTGGGAACATATCCTTAAGTGGGACACCAAAGAAGCCAATACTGGGACAAGGAAAATTCAATAGGGTTTATAAAAAAATGGCACAATTTACTTATAAATTATTACAGAATACATTAAAAAGCAAGAATGGATTGTGATGACCGTTCAATTATTTATCCTAAAAAATTGTTTAAAGTTGTTTATTGAACCCTCTAATTCTAACCTCAAATTTTTCCAACTGCTTCGGTAAGTAATTTAATAATAACTCATAAATTAATTTTTTCAATAAAATTAGTAAGTATGCATTAAAATGTAATATTATAGACTAATATTATCGATTTACTTGCAAATTAAACGGTTTTGTAGCAAATTTTAAATTAAAATTCATCTTAATTCAAGTTAATTCATCAATTGAAAATTGTATTGAAACAATTTAAATTATTTTTTGGTTATAAATCTTATTATTTGTTTGAAAATTCTATTGACTGAAAAATCTGTTTTGATTAATATTTCAACTATTTTGTTGAAATTTCGTCTTTTTGGGTCAAAAATTTGCCATTTTAATTATAAATTACATTTTTCTTTGAGAAAAATGCAACTATTTTGTTAAAAATGATATTATTTCGGTAGAAAATCCATAAATTTCTTTAAAATATTTCTATTTTTTAATAAAAAATCGTATTTATCAAAAAAATAATGTCACCTTTAATTTATAATTAAAACATTTTTCGTTTGAAATATCAAATATTATATTTTTTATAAGAATTAATATTTTTTGGTAGAAAATTAGTCTTTTCATTTAAAAATTCATGAACTTGTTAGAAAATTGAAGTATTAATTCAACCAAAAAAGTTAAATTCTAATAAAAAATATAATATTTGATATTTTAACCAAACAAAAATTTAATTACATTTTGAAAGCAGACGAATTACTATAAAAAATTCCTATCAAACTGCTGAAGCCTCAACCTGAACAGATTAATTTTCAACCTCAGTTGCTTTTTTGTTCAAGAAAGATGAAATTTATGATTAAAAAGATACGTTTTCGAACCAAAAAGACGAATTTTCAAGAAAATAGTTCAAATTTTAATCAAAAAAAATTTTTCAGTCAAGAAATTAAATAAAAATTTTAACCAGACTGTTGAATTTTTAAGTAAAGAAGATGAGTTTTCTTCAAAATAGTTTTATTTTTAATTTGAAAATATAAAATTTCAACAGAAAAGTTAATTTACTTAATTTATCTTAAAAAGTTAATCGATAATATTAATCTTATTAATATTTCATATAAATCTATAATATTGAATTTTAATGCATACTTACTAATTTTTGTCGAAAAATTAAATTTAATAGATACTATATTACATTACTTACCTAAGCAGTTGGGAAACTGAGGTTAGAATTGGAGGTATCAATAAACTAGGTTGAACAACTTTTTTAGAATAAATAATCAATTAAACGGAAAGGTTGTGTCTTATAAACAATATTTTTAATATATCACTAAAATATAATACTGCGACATTTAATTAAAAACCAGTGCGAAAGTGACCGTCTCAGTAATGGAAACGCAATTTCGCAACTCACGTTCAAGTGTCCGAAACTGAGACAGCGACAGCTCGTCCCGGTGTAGGCAACTTCGTCAAAAATTTGTCCAAATGCCGGACATTGAAATATTTATAAGTTATCGAATAAAATCGCTAATAAAGTTATGAATTTTATTCTTGAACGTATTAAAAATGTGCAAAAACATTACTTTTTCGTTTTGTGTAGGAAATTTCAATAATACAATGCTATAAAACTTATGCGGAAAGTTTTGAAATAAAAAAAAATGGCAAATTTTGTAGCAGTTCATTAACATATTTTGAGGAATATTTTAAAATATGTTTTACTAAATGTATAACTTATTAGGACAAAAATAAATAGTGGTAACAAATAACTTCAGAAATAATAGAACATTTTTACTTTTATAATTTATGTTGGAATATAAAAGATACTCAACGATTTTGGTTATTTTCTCAGTATTGGACATGCTTTTTACGTTGTCCCAGTAATGTCCAGTTTACCTTACTAAATAATTCATGTCATTGAGAGGAAAATTAAAGTTTTGTATGCTGTGTCAAAACAATTTTTGAAGCAAATCAAAACAGCTTAAAAAAGTGTATGTTAGTAATGAAAAGTGTCCGCAAAAAAGGGAATGGTGAAATTTGTTGGAATATCGGCAAAAACTGCACTGTTCTGCATCATTTTATTGAAAATTACATTTGAAGAACAACAATTTATTTAAATATTAAAAATAAAGGAAATCCATAGTGTTGTGAAAATACCAGAGAGGCCTGAATTTTTGCAAGTTTATTGATAAATCGAGAAAAAAACTATTGTTCAGCCTATTTTTGTCAAAAGTTACTCTTGAACAGAAAGATTGTTTCACTTATTACCAACCAATTAAATAAATCCTTTTCATTTCTTATGTTCCTTCTCAGCATGAAAACAAAAGCACAAACCTAAGACGACTCTCTCGGTTGCAGTTCTACCTCCCCCCTCTTCCAACCCTCCCTTATTAACTGAAGTTTTTGTGGGATTGACGTTAGAACTACAATCTCCACCATATGACGATTTGATACTTAACTTTGACATGATGTCGACTCAGAAAATAAACTTAGTGCATAAAGGTGTTAGTTAGGTGTATAATCTAAACAATAAATAATACAAACTACAAAATAGCCTCGGAAAGGATTGGAACTTTTAATGACAAAAGGCATGCACACGGAAGATCTAAAGATCATGTTTCAGGCGACAGATGGAGACTGGGTGTTTGGAATGCTAGGGGAGTACATGATCTCAAGGTAAAAGAATTGCGTGAAACTATGGACGTGAAGAAACTAGATATTTTATGTGTGCCCGAAACAAAGAAAAAGGGATGCGAAACTAAAGACA
>NC_046658.1:114825793-114892426 GCF_010883055.1 Belonocnema kinseyi | reverse complement strand
CTGTTTATTACAAATACTTGGTTTAGGCATAAAATGATCCACATGTACACCTGGTCTAAAGGAAATAGCCGCAGTATAATTGACGTTGTTGTTGCGGATGAAGGCCTTAGAGCGTTAGTCAAAGATACAAGGGTCTTGAGGGGTCCTGAATGCAATACTGACCCTTACCTTCTGATCTCAAAAATTAACTTAGGTCGGGGATGGAGAAAAAAGAGACGCAAGAAAGCAAAACAAACGCGAATCAAAATTGAGAATCTGCAGAAACCGGATGTGCGAATAGATTTCCAAAATAAAATAATCGAAAGCATAGATAGGGTAACATGGGAGGACCGTATAAAAAACAAAGATATAGAGGGCGCCTGGACACTGTTACGGGATATCCTTGTTAGACATACGATCGAAGTGTGTGGTACCGCAGTTGTAGGAAGAATGTCTGGTGATGCGTAGTGGAATGATGAAATTCAGGCTGTCCAAAAAGCAAAAAGAGAAGCGTACAAGAGAACTTTGAACATCGCAGGTCTTATCAATGAGGAAAGAAGTAGACGTAGAAATGATTATAGATGCGAAAACAGGATACTTAAACGATTAGTTTAAGAAAGTAAAGATACAATTAGAGCAGAAGAAGAGATAAAAATACAAAACGACTCTGAAGGAAGCAGGAAACGACTTTATAAAAATATGAAAGGAAACAAAAGTACAGAAATTGTCAACATGAGAAATAGTAGGGGGGAAATGGTATATGATGCAGACGGAATACTAGAGGCTTTCAGAGACTATTTTAGGAGACAATTCGGAGATGAAGCTATAGGACACCACAACTGCGATGTTGAACACGATGCGATGGAAAACTCAATTGAAAAAGTCTGTGTCACTAAGGTTAGGGATATAATTAAGAACTTGAAAAACGGTAAGGCTGCCGGGGTAGACGGTATTAATGCTGAAATACTTAAGCACGGTGGCGCGTGCATACCACATAGACTGTGCGAATTGATAAATTTATGTTTCGAGATGGGAGACGTCCCAGACGAGTGGAAAGAAGCGATTATCGTACCAATATACAAGAGAAAGGGAGATAAAAGCGAGTGCAATAATTACAGAGGGATTAGCTTATTAAGCACTGCAAGTAAAATATATTCAAAAATACTTATTCGTAGGGTAATGAAAATAACAGAAACAAAGATTTGGGAAGCCCAAAGTGGTTTTATGCCAGGAAGGTCATTTACGGATCAAATATTTAGCTTAAGACAAATAACAGAAAAAAGTTTGAGAGTAGGAAAAAAAGTTTTCTGTGCATTTGTTGACTTAGAAAAAGCTTTTGACAAGGTAGATTGAAGTAAACTTTGGGAAGTCCTGAAAGAGTATGGAGTCAATGGATGGATCCTACAAGCTATAAAAACAATATATACAGGTAGCAAAGCGAGTGTCAGAGTAAATGGGAAACTGAGTGACTGTTTCGATATTATTCAAGGAATTAGACAAGGATGCATTATGTCTTCATGGTTATTTATATTATTTATGGACAAGTGTTTAAGAATGGCTCTCTTCGACGAAGAGGGTGTGGATCTCGAAACAGTAAGGGTACGTGGGTTAGCGTTCGCAGATGATAAGGTTGTTATGGCAGAGTCTATCGAAGACCTACAAAGAATGTTGAATGAACTAGATGCAAGCATGAAGAGCATGTGCCTCAAAATTTACGCAAATAAAACAAAAACTATAGTGTTCGAAGGAAAGAGTGAGAAAACACTATGCAATATTTAATTAAATGATAAGAGAATTGAACAAGTTGATAAGTTCGTATACCTTGGTAGCTTATTTACCAGGGACGGTAAGATAGATGAGGAATTAGATAGACGAAGAAATGAAGGTAAGAAGGTTATTGGTAGTGCAGGTCCCCTTATCAAAAGTAAAAATATATCAAATAAAGCTAAAATGGCAATACATAATTCTATATTTGTACCTACTGTACTATACGGTAGCGAGACATGGACTTATCAAGAAAAAGATAAGAGTAAAATTAACGCAATTGACAGTAGATTCATGCGCATAATATGCGGGAAAACCCTGATGGACAAAGTAAGTAACGAGATAATTCTAAAAGAATGTGGTGCAGAAGAGACGCTAGTAGACACATGGGAAAGAAATCGGTTAAGATGATTCGGACATGTTGAGAGAATGCCAAATGAACGACTAACGAAACAAGTGTATCAAGGTAAAGTAAATAGCAGCGTGCCCAGAGGTAGACCGCGGAAAGAATGGTTAGAATGTGTGAATGAAACCCTAGTTAGAAGAGACATAAGAAGTCACAGAAACACGAGAGCCTGCATGAAAAAATGCATGGACATGAAAGAAGCTAGAAAAGTATGCCAGGACATGAAAGTATGCCGGCAAATAGTTAATAAAAAGAGTGTCAGTAGAGTGAATGACGCCTGAAACAAAGACCTTGGCTACTAATGGACCCAAGTGGGGAACCTTACATAACGACTTCGTGAGGTTCTTCGCTTGGGGTGATTGCTAGAGAGATTGATCAGCAACCTGGGTCCGAGCAGTGTTGCGGAACGAACGTGTTATTTACTTAAATAGCACGAGAATTCTGGGTCAATCTGAAAAATTTCTATCCCTTCCACACAACTACTCCTTTCCCCTACCGAGTGAGTCACGCCTACCCCGAAATGGAAATGGCTTAATGGTGTAATGTTACCTAATTAGTTAAACTACTATTTGATGATTAAGAATGATCTGTGAAAAAACTAGGTAAAATTAATATTTACGTCAAAAATACCACAAAATAGGGGAGAGTGGTCCTAGGTTGGTACCGGAAGATTTTTGATCAAAAATAGAGTTTAAACAGGGTTTTCTGGCGCTTTAATGTCTTTGGTCAGCTACCACTATCCTTTAATTACAATTTTATATCCTTCGGATCAGTGTAATGACTTTTACGGTCGGAATGCAGCGCAAAGGGAAGAAGTCGATTTTTTTTTAATGATGGTCTTAAGTCGGCACCCCCTAGTCCTGAGCCCCCAAGGCGCGTCGTAGCGCAAGGGGATCTAACTTTGGTTACTTGCGTTTAAAATTTCGTCTGATGACTACAAGAAAATAGAATCAGTGAATAGTCAATGAGAAAACATAAAAAATAAAATGAAAACTATTAGAGACAAGCAATATGCAGTCAAAACTAAACAAGTAGCAACAAAAGCAAAAATAGAAAGGTGCAGACTGAGGACAACCTATTTTGTGCCGACTCAGGACCACTACAAATGTTTACACATTTCTTTCTATCACGCACGCGTAACAAATCCGGATGAAAATTCAGCTTTATCAGGTGAAAGCATAGAGAGCAGTAAAACCAATCCACTAATTCGATTGAACTTTTCAAAGTATTTACACACCTGTAGCTGCTTCACAAGAATAAAAGAAAATGGAATTCTGTTTGCACGAAAAATGTGCACCCCTCTCACTCTGTCAAGCGAAAACTAAAGTGACCACTGTCCCTTACTTGATCTTCTTTCTCGTTTTGGGAACCTCACAAAATGATCCATTGCCGCTAAGGAACTCCAAACAATCTATTTTTTTAACCATCCTGCTACACAGTAGCTGATTAGAGTTTAGGAATAAAGATGACAATTTTATTATATTATTACATGTTTACACGTTAACTTTGTCTCAAAATAAATTTTGTTTTTAGAAAGACTGTCTTATTTTCAGCCAAAAAATCGACCTAATTTAAGGTATAAAAAACTTCAGCTGCAATAAAAATACGACTTTTCAGTGTATGTCCTCCCGTTCCAAGAAAACCTAGCTCCAAACACACTCAAACATATACACACATCTTTTCTTTAACATTTTAACAAAACATGATTTCGTGAAACGTTAAAGCAATATTGATCGGTCGACACAATTTGTTTATTGCATCTACTTTATTCCAATATCGCGCATCAATGTTGCAATTACTGCAACATAACATTGCTGCAATATCACAGTCAAAATTGATAAATATTTATATGTAACATTGGGAAATATAAAAAGCCAATATTGTACATTCTGACATCTGACATTGCTGTAATACTATACAACAATGTTACAAAAGCATGATGCGCATTGTCATAAAACATTTTTTCTATGCGGCGTGCTGTTAAAGTTTTCAGTTCAAATTTTCATAATTTATTTCTTTAGTCCAAGTCGAAGTCAAACTTACAATTTTATTATTTTCCATCAAGGAATGTTATTCTTAAAACTTACAGAAAATATGCTTTGTGCTATCCAAAATCCTCTAATCGTAAACGAATTTCAAGATTTCTTTTCAAAACAATATTTTGAATCTTCATGTTCATCAGCGAAAAAATATATACATTTACACATTCTTAAACTTCGTGAAGAATCGTTTCATGGAACCTTATTTTGTAAAATTAGAGAGTATTGTTGGCCTTATCGATTTCTACCAATTGTGACCTAAATTCGAGTCTAATAGGTAGACAGTAAATGTTGATAATCATGCCATAATTTCTTGTCATGAACTTCAAAAATAGATTCTATTTTAGTTTTCTTTGGTTCTCTGCATGTCATTATTCTAAATTAATGATTATTGATTAAATAATCACGCAAACTAATATATAATGTCATTTTCTCCAATCATGTCGCGGCTTTTAAATGCCTTTAAATCATACAGATATCAATAATCAAATTATTAGTTACCATTCACGAAAGCAGTATTATAGGGGTTCCTACCATTTGAAAACCAGCAGAACAAGAGTAAAATGAACGTTTCGTAATCGATCGGAGCTTGTGATTGATGAAGGGTCACAGGGCTGATATGGGCTAGAGCCCTGAGAATACATTCTTTATTTTTATATAAAAAAATTTTCTATATACACGGATTATTCTATAGATGATTTTAAACTTAAATTTTGTCTGAAAAAATATTTTCTTCGCTCCGCTGGGAATCGAACCACAGAACCTCCGATTGCCGCTTCATTCTAAATATGTTTAAACATCTTAGTAGAAAATTACGTTTGGATATTAAGATGATGATTTTCTTTCTGAAATTAGTTAATGAAAACCCTTCTTAACTAAAATATCAAATTCTCTTAATAAAAATTAAAAAAAAAAGATAAATTGTCTATTAAGAAGTGTCCGATAGGGTGGTCCGAAAATGCACTGAAAAATTTCAATTCATTTTAGAGGGAAAGCAACCCCCAAAAGTTCCCACTTCATTAAAAAGTGCCAAACTTTTTGGAGATTGAAGAGGAGTATCTACGAAAGAAAACCATAATAATAATTTTTATTTCCAACCCACCCTCACCCAACCCGTAGCACCTCAAGTATGATCCGAAAATAAAACTACATTTTTACGTATTATTGTTCCTTTTGAGCAATTTTCGTTGTCTCTTTATACAAATAATTACTAATAACAATTTTAATATTTACCATGACTTTTTCTACAATTTTCAATGGTTTACGCAAATGCCAAATATTTAAACAATTATTTATTCCCAAAGAATGTAAAAAATAATCTTATTTTCTGATTGAAATGCAATATTTTGTCATTGTTTAAGAGTATTAAAGTTTTCTTAAAACATTATGTAATTAATCTAACAATTTTATTCATTGTTTATTTTCAAAATTTTAAAAATTTGAGGCAGAGATGTCTAGTTTTTCAAATCGGTATCCTATGCTACTTTTTGTTGAATAATTAGATAATTTTGACGCATTTCTTCCAAAATTAAACAAATTTCTATTTATTTAAACAATATTTATTTACTTAAGCAGTTATTTATCGAATAACAAAAAAAATAAAATAGTGCACATACAAATAATTACGATTTCAAAAGTATTTTTGAAACAGTAATTATTTTAAAAAATTATACAGTCATATAAATAATTGTATCTGTCCTATTTTATTTTATGTTTTTAGTTATCACAAAAAAGAACTGCTTGAGCAAATAAAGATTGTTTAAGCAAATAGAAATTGATTAAACATTAAAAGAAATGTATCAAAATTATGTAATTATTCAAACACGTAGTATTAGACACAGCTTCTAGTACTTGCAAATTTCAAATATTGTATTTCATGAAATAGCATTTTTTATGAACAAATTTTTATACTGTTATAATTTGTTTGGGTAATTAGGAGACTTTGATTTTTTAAATATACGTGTGCTGTTGATTTAAATGCATGCCTCTGTGTGTAATCGAACACTTTCTCGTTCAATGTTTGTGGTTGCTCAATGCTCACACGATTTTATTCTCTACATAGTTGGTTTGTAATTGATCGATTTGCAGCATCCCTTTTCGCGCAGACCTTTCAATTAGTAAAATGATTCTCTGCCTGCAGAGACAAGTGAAACAAATCAACTAAATCATTTTCTACTAAAATTTAACATTCTTTGATATAAAACATAAACCATGTGACACTTATTTTGATGATTATTTTAAGAAAACAAAAATTTGGTAATCATAAAATCTAAAATTGACTGTGAAAATATAATTCTCAATCTGTCCAGCATAGTGAGTAGAATATAGGTTCAAAATAACGTACAACCCATAAATATTAACCGATAGGGACAAAAGAAATTGCAAAAAAACGTTATACGATTTCTAAGAGAGTTGTTGAACCTGATTTTTAAATTTAGCTTTCAATTATTTTATAAATAAACAAATGTGACGAAAAAATATACATTTTTTCTATTTGATGTTCCCAATGCTCGGCAATAACATGAAAATGTTTAAAATTGTCTAAGTATCATGGAGTAACATTAGGTGAAGATATTTCAATATCTTGTGATAAACAAAAATTTATAAACAAATAGTTCGTTAGAAGAATTTTTTGTACGATTTTCCATTATTTTCGGTTTTTTTTTAAGTTATATTTCTAGAAATTTGGATAAAAACAATATGATAATGAAGACATTTATCTTGAAATTTTATTTTTAATATTATAAACAAATTAAAATAAAAAAATACGTTAATTAGCCATTCTTCGGCAGAAAAAATCGTCTTTTTCGATGCCATTTTTTGTAAAAAGGAACTTTATAATAATTTTTTAAAAATTCATAATTTGTTGATTAATTCTATCATGAAAAAAAAATTAATAAACAAATCCATCATTCGGGCATTTGACGACAGAAAAATTCGTTTTTTTTTCAATGCCAGTATTTTCAGTTGGAAACTTCATGACAATTTGAGCAACATGCATAATTAGATAAAATTCCTTTTTTTCCATTTCAACCCTTTTAATTAGGAAGTTCATGATAATTTGATAAAAAATACATCATTCATGATTTATTGATCAATTTTTTAAAATTTTTAAACGATTTTAACGAACAAGTTCATTATCCGGGCATCTGTCGAGGGAACAATGTTTTTTTTGTTTGTTTTTTTATATTATACTTTTTAATTTGGAACTTAATGATAATTTCATTAACACTCATACTTAGTTCATGAATTCTATTATTTTTTAAATAAATTTAAGAATCTCATGCATGATTTGGGCACTTGTCGGCTAAAAAGTTTTTTTTTCAATATAAGTTCTTTCAGTCTAAGTTTCTCACTACTTGAATTCTTTTAATAAGGCTGAAGCTTCAGAATAATGTATTTGTTTATTAAATTTGCTTTAAAAAATATATTTATATATAATTTATCAACTAATTATGAATTTTTCTAAAACTATCATGAAGTTGCAATTAAAAAGACTGACATCGAAAAAAAGATGATTCCATCGACAGTTGCCCCAATAATGAATTTGTTTAATAACATTGTTTTAAAAAGTGATAAAATTGATCAGTATATTATGCATTTTTTCTGAAATTAGCGTGAAGTTTCTAATTTAAAAAGTTGCCATCGAAAAAAGAAAAAAAAAAGTTTTCTTCCGAGAAAATGCCCCATCGATAGATTTTTTAAATAAATTTGTTTTAAAAAATCATACAATTTATTAACTAATTATGAATGCTGCTGAAATTCCCATGAAGTTTCCAAGTGAAAGGACTGGCTTTGAAAAAAAACGAATTGTTTTGCTGGAAAATGCCTGAATAATTCATTTGCTTATTAAATTTCTTTAAAGAAATTATAAAATTAATCAACAAATTATGAAGTTTTATAAAATTAGCATAAAGTTCATAATTTTGAAAAAATACATCGAAAAAACAAAACCAATTTTTCGGTCGAAAAATGCCTGCTTAATGTATTTGTTTATTAAATTTGTTTATAATATTAACAATAATAATTTTAAGAAGTTTTATCATTATATTGTTTTTATTAAAATTTCTTCTAATATAACTTTCAAAAATGTTAAATTATTGAAAATCGTGAAAAACATTCTTTCAACAAATAATTTGTTTATAAATTTTTTCATTATATAATATTGGAATATCTTTAACTAATGTTACTCTATGATACTTGGATGACTTTAACCATTTACATGTTATTGGCGATCACCGAGAATGTCAAATAGAAAAAATGACAATTTCTTTCGTCATATTCGTTTAGTTAGAAAAAATTGAAAGCCTAATTTAACAAACAGGTTCGACAAATCTCTTAGAAATCTTATTATCTTTTTTCCAATTTTGTCGTCCAACTCGGTAAATATTTGTGGACTGTACGTTATTTTGAACCAGAAAAGTCATTTTTTCCCACTGTGCATCATAGCGAAAATGGAAAATTTTAGGACTATTTGGTAATTCATGAGATAGTAATAATAAAATCCACATTTTCTATGAAATACGCTCTAGTTTGAACACACAGTGAATGTTCCATTAATATCAAAGACCTATAAGTACCTGACACGTGAATAGCTAGCTGTCTCCCAATCATATATCTAAACATAGTTATGCTGGCAGAGCCTATTAGTCCAAATCATTATTCTCTGCTACTTAGTTACTGCAACATGGAGACAAGGCACACAATAGTGCCTCTGTAGTGGTGACCTTTTGTGGCTGGGTTCCATTCAATAAAGCCTTGCACATCAATTATAATTATTGGATTTTTATACACATTCCGGTCGGAGATTAAAATTACAGAGAAATATTTAAAACATCATTCACTCTAGCAACGACTTAACATTTTTGGTACTTTCTTTAAGTATGGCTTTATATGTATCAATATCAGGGTGGCCAGTCAGCCGTCGATTTCAAATTCCCGATCAAGTTTTTAAATTTTCCCGATAAATTAAAAGTAAAATATTCATATTTGCGGCGAAACTCTATTTTTTTTAATTATCACGTTCATTTTAAACAGAGAACATTTTTTTTATAACTGAATTTAGAAACAAATACTTAACTTTTCCACTAAAAAATATCTATTTTCAACAAGAATGGAAAAATGAAACTTTCAATTAGAAAGATTAGTTCGAATAGTACAATTTTAATCCAAAATTTTCATGTTCAACTAAAATGATGAATATTGAACTGAAATGCTTGAATTTTCAACCACAAAGATGAATTTTTAAACAAAATTAATTTTCTACCACAAAATACAATTTATCAAAAATAGACATTAATTTTTTAACAAAATAGTTGAATTTTCAATTAAAGGAGACAAATTTTCAACCTAATAGTTACATTTTTAGTTAATAAAATTAATGCTTAACTCAACTCATGAACTTATAATCGAAATGATGAATCTTCAACTGTAATAGTTAAATTTTAAACAAAAAGCACAAGTTTTCAACAAAAACAATGAATCTTCAACTGAAATAGTTAAATTTTCAAACTAACAAAAATTAATTTTTACTAAAAAAAGGTATATTGTCTACCAAAACGTAAGTAATTAAATTTTCAGTTTAAAAAAATTAATGTTCAACCAAAAATAAGAATTTTTAACTGAGACTATGAAACATTCAACTAAGATGATGAATATTCAAATGAAATAATTAAAGTTTAGACCAAAACGATGAATTTTCCACCAAGAAGGTTAATTTCTACCAAAAAAGACAAATAATTTTTATACAAAAGGTTAGCCTGCAGAGAAAAAGATCATTTTCAATATTTAGGTGGAACAAGTTAAAGTTTCAGTTTAAAAAATTACATTCAACTAAAAAAAGCTAACTTGAAACAATAGTTAAATTTTCAAATAAATTGATTAAATTTTAACTAAAATTGTATATCTTTGACTAGAATAGTTAAATTTCAATCCAGAAAGATGATTTTTCCTCTAAAAAGATGAATATTTAAATGAAGTAATTTAATTTTTGACCAAAAACATGAATTTTTAATGAAGAACATTGATTTCAACCACAAAATACGAATTTTCAACTAAAAAATAATGTTCAATAATTAAAAATTGAGATAAATGTTGAAATAATTTTTAACAAAATAGTTTAACTTTTTAACAAGTAATTTTATTTCTAATCTAAAAGATGAATTTTCAACAATATAGTTGAAGAAATTAATTTTCAACCAAACTTAAGATAGAACAGAAATCCAGTTGCCACCCTGAATATTGTTATATGAATTTCTGTTCATTATTACGGTTTCGTAGCCCTAGATTGAAAACCATATAGTTTCGGTCGTGTGTTCGTCCATTCATCCTACTTTTTTCCCTCCTATAGGATGGGTAGGTTAGGACAGGAAAGGTTAGGACAGGATAGGCTAGGAAAGGACTGTATTGAAGAGGAGGGCAGGATAGGACAGGTTCGGATACGGTAAGGTGGTGGAGGAGAGCAGAGCATAGGGTATAATAGGACAGGGCAGAAGATGACAGGATATAATAGGATAGAAAAGGAGAAGGAATACCCTTTTTCGTTGGCGCATTTCAACCTAATAATGTATTATTTGAAGGACGAGTAATACTAACATTTTATTTTATTTTCTACCACTAGTGTTGAAAATGTATCGTTCTTTATGTTCATTGAAGGAATTATTTGAAAGAAATATATTTCCTAATATTTGATCCAAATTGATAGGTTTGTCAACAATAGAGTAATTGCGCTTAATATCCCGTTTCAAGATGGAAGCTTGAAAAGCTTAATGGCTCAGTGAAGCGGATACGAATTGCAAATGTAGGAACGTCGTAGTCCTTAAGCCCTAAACCTAAACCATCCAACCTTCTAAGTGTGCCATCATTGTATACAGACTTCTCCACAAAATCAATTTACTGCCGAGCAGCGATTAGAGACCAAGCTTTCTCATTCCTTGTTGAAAACTGCCCAACACCTTGCGGAGGCTAAATTAACGTCCACGCATCACTGACGCGGGTCAGTCTCTTTTCAGGAGAAAATGACCCATATCTTTAAAATATTTTTATTAAATTTGTAATAAAATAGTGTTGAATTTTCATCCAAAAGGATGAACTTTCAACTAAAATTATGTATTAAAAAAAACACGAATTTTTAACAAGCTGTTCACCATTTAGCTAAACAGTCGAATTTCCAACCAAAAAAGACGAGTTCTCAAATAAGAAATCTAATAGTAGATATTTAAACAAACAAACAAGCCATTTTTTCTATTCAAAAGACGAATACAACAAAAATAAAAGAATCCCAAAAAAAATTGAATCCTTAACCAAAACCGATTAATTTCTAAATATGTATAATTGGCTCAATTAGAATGTTTACTAATTTCAAATATTTGCTGAATTCAAGCTATGAATAAGTTACTTTCATTGCTAAATTAGTAAATTTTGACCGACTTATCATTACAGAATAAATTATTCGAAATTAGAGTTTAGTGACTAAAAGATATTAGTAAACATTTTTAATGCTTCAAGTTTATTTTTAAAGAACTAAGCACTTGACTTTCTAACCAAAAAAATTTAATTTCTACCAAAAGAAATAATTTTTTAAGTTAAGAGACGAATATTTCACAAAGTAGTGGGATATTTAGCCAAAATTTTCTACTAAACTCTCCACCAAAAAGGTTCATTTTCTATTCAAAAAGAAAAATTTTCGAAAAACTAGTTACATTATTCACCAAAGAGATAAATTTGTACAAAAAAAGGAACGACTTTCAAAAAAATAGTTACATTTTCTACCAAAGAAATGAATTTGGAACTAAAACGATGAATCCTCCACCAGAAAAATGAACGTTTATTCAAGTATTTCAACTTTTAAGCAAGCAGTTGGATTTTCAAACAAAAAGGTTAATTTAAAAAATGAGTAAAAATGCATTTTTTACCAAAATTGTGACAAAATGGTTTCAGTTTCAACCAAAACAGATTATTTTTTGACCAAACAATAACATTTTTAAGGAAAAAAGATTTAGTTTCTGTAAAATCAGATAAATTTTCAGCAAAAAAGTTCACTTTTATCCAAATAGTGTTCTTTTATATGAAAATAGTTGAATTTTTAACAAAAAATAAATAAATTTCATTTAAACAGTTACTTTATGACCCAAAAATAATTACTTTGAATAAAATTGTTGAATTTACAACAAAATAATTACACTTTAATCAAATAATTAAATAGACATCCAAAAAAGATTAATTATTGTCCAAAAATATAATAATAAAATTAAAAACTGCAAAGAATGAATTTTCAACAACACTATATTAAGGTTTTCCTATTGCATTTAATTAATTCAGTCCGTAGTTCAGTAGAAGAAGAGAAAAAGTTGCAAAGAGAGGAAAGGGAAACAGACTTTTTGTTTGTTTGTAAACAAACATACTTTCAATTTCCCATATGCCTTTTTCTGAAATGTTTGAAAACTTTTAAATTCTTTAAAAAGCTTTAAAAAGCTTCATTATTAACAAACTATTATCACTTTCTTTAAAAATCATAAAGAAATTAAATTTTTTTAACCCGCACGTCAACGACAAAAATTTATAGTTATTTCTTCACATTATTTCGCCTTAAACTTCTCATCGCACATTAATGTGCTTTCCCTCTAACTTTACAAAGAGACTTTTTAATTAAAACATTGATTTTCTATTATTATACCATTAAGTAGTACCAATAAGGATAAGCTTGACTCACTCGGTAAGGAAGGGAGTAATGTGGGGGAGGGGATATAGATCTTTCGATTGGTCTACAATTTCAGTGTTATTTATTGAAATATCATGTTCGTTGCGGAACACTGCTTTGACCCGGGTCGCTGAACAATCTCTCAAGCAATCACCCAAGGCGAAGAGCTCCACAAATTCGTCATATGAAGCTATCCATTCGGGACTATCAGTATCCAAAATCTTTTGTTTTCGGCGTCATTCACTCCACTGAAACTCTTCATCAAGCATTTCTCATAAACTATTTGTCGCCTTTTTTTAGATTAATACTGCACTTTGGGATTTAAGGATGCACACTATGTACAATCAATCTCAAAAGTTGCCTATCTTTAAAATGATTGATGAAATCGACAAAAAAGATCTATTATTAATTTCTATAAATCTTGATGGAGGCTTATAAGCACACTTCAGAAAAAAATTGTTTAAGTTAATATTGTTTATTTAACAGTAGTTATTTAAAGGTTTAGTTTTTCCTTTCTCTTTAGGGAAAAGTTACAATTTTTATTTAATCCTAATGATCAAGGTCTCATTTTATTCTTTAACGGATTCTCTACAATTCTATTAGGGTGGTGTTAATTGACATTTAAACTATGATTGTTTATAACAATAATAACTGTACGATTTCTCAATTAATTTTTTAAAATAAAATCAACCCAAATAGAAGTTTAGAGAATCCTTCAAAGAATAAAATGAGGCCTTGATCATTACGATTAAATGAAAATTGTAACTTTTCTCTGAAGAGAAAGGTAAAATTGTGCACAGTTTATGATGAAACTGAGGGGCTGTCGTCAAGATTCTTTTATATATTGAAAATAGGGACCATTTTTCTTAGTATGCAATTTTCTACTACCAGAGAATAAAGCTGAGTTTTTATAGAGCAAGTTTCAAGGAAACTTCTATCCCATATAAATTCGATTTTACGAGGCATTGTAATAGAATGTAGAAAGGGAATTCATTGTCATTGCGCCAACATCAGTCGGTTTTTACTTAAGGACAAATAGTATTTTATGCCGTCACGAATTACCGACCACGTCCTTTGTATTATTATTATTACTAATCTTTTTAATTAAATCATTAATCTCCTTAATTAAATTATTAATCTTTTTAATTAAATTGTTTAATTCAGCCAAGTTGTTAAAAAATCATCATGTTTGGTTGAATTCAACTTTTTTGTTGAAAATGCATCTTCTTGTGTTCAAAATAAAACTATTTTTGTAGAAAATTTATTTCTTGATTAAAATTTATAGTTTGGTGTTCAAAATCAGCTGAAATATTTTTTGGATGGAGATTTAAGTTTTTTTTTTTAATTTTCCCATTAATTCAAAATTTATATATATTTTTTTAATTGCATCTCTTTTTGACAAAAATGCAACTATTTTGTTGAAAATTGAACAATCTTGTTAAAAAAGCATCCTTTTTGTTTCAAGATTCCACTGTTTTGTTGAAATTTCCTCTTTTTTGGTTAAAAATTCAAGTATCTTCGTAGAAAATGTACTTTTTGTTTAGAACTTATATTTTGATGTTGACAAGTCAAATTTAAAAATTGTGTTTGAACTACTTTGTAAAGAATTTTTTTTTATTGAAGATTCATATTTTTAGTTTAAGATGTTAATTTTGTTTGTCTGCATAGTCATAATCAATATTATTAAAATATTGAATAATTTTTAAAATTGTGAAAAAAAACGCTCTCTAGCTCCGCTGGGATATGAGCCGAGGTCCTTCAGATTGCCGGTCTGATGCATCAGGCCAGCAATTTGAAGGACCTGGGCTCATATCCCAGCGGAGCTAGAGAGTGTTTTTTCACAATTTAAAAAATTACTCAATATTTTAATAATATTTATTATGACCAAGTAGACAAACAAAATGAACATCTTGATCTATTAATTAATTTCCTTGGTCCAAAAACCTACATCAATAATAAAATGTTCATATTTTTAGTTAAAAATTCATCTATTGAGCTTAAAGTTAAACTAGTTTTTTGAAAACTGATATTTTTTAATTGCAAATTCTACGGCGTGGGTAAAATTTGAACTACTTTGTTAAAAACTTTTTTTTGAACAGAAACTTTATCACTTTGGTTGCAAACCTAACTAATCTGAGAATTTTTTTTTGCTAAAAATTTTAATTTTTTATATAAAATTTGTCTTTTGGCTTGAAGATTCAACAACTTGGGTGAACTTTTTCTTCTTTCATGACTGAAAAAACTTTTGTTTCTTGAAAATTCATCTCATTGGTCTTAAAACTCATGTTTTTTTTTATTTACCTAATATTTTTTGGTTGAAATATGAACTATTAAACTTTTTTGTAAGTTACAAATATTGAAAAATTGAAATTCTGACATTTGAATGTTAATGGTGGGAAAAAATTAAAAATTGGTCAAGGAAAAATCAGGGAATTTTGAAAATTAAGTATTCACGCTGTAAAGCATGGATTATATTAAATACCAAAAATGTGAGTTCCATATTTTTTTTAGAAATCGAAACGCAACAGAAAAATCCATGGAAAAAAACAATTTGTATATGATTTCGTTGAATCGAATACAGAAAGAAAATATTGGGTTGGCCAGAAAGTCTTTATCGTTTTTATAATTTTATTTCGCAATGCTTTCTACAAAATTACAATGAACACTAATCTATGATTAATGGACCATCCTTGTCTATTATTATAGTCTATCATTATTATATATTTTATTGTTTTTTATTATATTTAGAATATACTAATTAAGTTAATTTTTAACAAAAAACAAATTATTAACTATGTCGCTCACACACTTTTACTGATTAACATATTTTTATTATTTATAAATATCTTCTCCTATATAGAAATGCTAGATACAGTGAAACTCTTTTATAGCGCCGATTTTGGGAATGACGGTGAGTGGGAACTAACTCATTGTCGCCCGCTCCGCTTTTGTTTGTTCACTCTGGAATGTTCGCCTGAATGACAACCACAGACCCCGCGCCCCCGCACAGTTCCTGTTATATCTACCTGCGGCGCGACGTCAATGCTCGTAAGGACTATAGAAGGGAGGGCTATTGAAGGTTTTCACTGTAATTGCTTTTTTTATTTTCTATTTTTGATCAAATTTTCATTTATTGAAGTTATAATGAGTGCAAGTTAACAAACACAATTTTTTTAACAATGTATTATTATTTATAAGTATCTTCGCTTAGATAATTACTAGAAAGATACGGCTTTTTCTGAAATTTATAACTTTGCTTTGACTTCTTCGTTATGAAGAAATAATGAATAAACAAAAGAGAGAATTGTTTTTTTAAACAATCTCTTTCTTTTTTGGAAATATATTTGTCTGAAATAAAACAGATAATTGAATTTATTCTTTATATTTTCTGCGTAGATTATATGAAATGTAAGATTTTCTTAAAGTATTTACAAAGAGCCTTTTTGTTTAATTTATTATTATTATTTACCAGTTTTTCTAACTGAAAAGTCAAAGAAAAGGTGAAGATTAAAAAAAACACGCATTTTTTAGCATTAAACCAGAAGGAGATAGCCATACACCACAATAAGTTGTTTCAACATTCAAATTTGTTTACTTGCATTTATTATTATCTAAATAAGTAAAAAGTGAAAAAAGAGTTAAAAACTTCGGACAAAAAACAACGATCCAGCATTAATATTGGAGGAGATAGTTATTGGTTAATTGCATTAATTATCACTTTGCCCTAAAAAAGTTGACAGAAAGTGGAAAATTAAAAAAAAACCGCAACTACCTAGCATTACTGTAGAATTTCTTCTGGTTTTCGACAATTATTTCTGTTAAAAGTTATTAATTATTGCCACACTTCAATTAAAAAGTAGACATAAAGTTGAAAAATTCCGAAAAAACGGTGAATTTATAATATTATTCAAAGTAAATATTGTTAAAAACAACAATAAATTATTTAAACAATTATGTTTGTAACTGAAATAAATTATTACCTCACCCTGATGGAAAAGTGAAACAAACTTGGATAATTTTAGAAAAAACTACATCTTTCTAACATTATTCGAAAATAATATTATTATGGATCATAATAAATTTTTTAAACAATTATATATATGAAAATAATAGATCACTGCCTTGACATAAATAAAAAGTTTAAAATAAGTCGGAAAATTAGGAAATAACTGCAGCTTTCTAACTCTATTCTATGACAAAATAGCTAAATACAATAACAAATTATTTAAACAATTTATGTAAACGTCTAATTATTAGTAGAAAGCACTATTTTATGTATGAAAAAAATTGCATTAAACAAACTACAAAAAATCACAGTTAGAGCCTGAAACTCACAATAACCGGTTTTTCACTCATGGAGTTTTTTTGGGAGCCTATGAAACAGACTTGTCCGTGTTATCTTTAAAAAAATGATTCATTAGTACTCTATAGCTAATTATAAATAGAAATGTTGACTTTAATCTCGAATTACCTAATTTTGACGTTTCCGAATAAAATTTACAAAAACATATTTTTTTCTTGTATAAAATACATGTTAAACTTCATGGGACTTTGGAAACACTAAATGTAATTTAAAATAAAAAACAGACTTTTTTGTGTATTCGTACAAATTTTCGATCGCCATGCATAAAAATTCAAGAACAAAACTTGTTGGACCACCCTAATGAATATGCAATATACGTCAGCTTTAAATTATTTATTTTACAAATCACATAGAACAAAATTTTTTTAATTCAGGAATAGCTTTTATATTTCTATTTTCCATTGCTTTTATTCAAGACGATATAATTAACTACATTTTTTATTACTTCATACTTTTTAATAAAAAAAATACTTTTTTTCTTTGCAGTTCTTTTCGGAGTGAACATTTAGTATTTACTCCGACTGTAGAATTAAATCGGGCATACGCAAAACATATTTTCTGATAGATTCGACTTTTTCACGGTGAGCGAAACTTCAGTGTTAATATTCAATCTATGTGCTGTATCGATAGGATGATAGATGGGATTACCTCGCCGGAGGGAAAAGTACAGTCAGTGAGGGAATTTCCTATGCGCCCAGGGGAGTTTTGTTGTCAGGCACGAAAACTCGACTAAAATTACACCCAAACGCTCGTTAAGGCATTAATTATGGAGCAGAACTCGTGTTCGGTTATCCTATAATCTAGTCCTATCCGTTTCTAAATTTTTTATTTTTTATAATAATATTTTATTTCTATCAATGTCAATCATCATCTAATCTCGACCTACAATTTTTTTATTCATTCACATACGTCTTATTCTATTTTATTATAAATCAACTTCATTCTATCCATTTATGACCGAAATCTACTTCATTTCACCCAGTTCTTCCAACTTTGTTCTGCACGCATCAATCCTAATTTATTCTAGATCCATCACATTATTCAGATTAATATTTCAAATTATGTGCATATTTCTTTTTATTCATTTAACTCTTAGTCAAATGATTATAAAGAAAATTCATTCTATCCATGTATGATCAAAATCTACTTCATTTTATTCAATTAATCAAACCGTATTTAGTTCATTTTCATTATAATCTATCCCTTTTTAACCGTTTTTATTTTCAAAGCGATTTTTAAAATTACATTTTTCTGAAAAAAGACCTTCTCACTTATCTCCACTAGGAATCAAACCACAGAACTTCCGATTGCCTGACAAGTGCTTTTCAAATTAGAGAGATCGAAGGAAAAATTCTTTTTTAGAAATATACGCTATCTCAAGCCAGGTGTTACATTTATGATACGAGTAATTTAAAGGAATCTGTATTATCATCAGAGGTAGTTAACTACCTGTAATGCTAATGCAGATTCCTTCTAATTTGATAGCGATATCCAATTTCTATCCATGTCAATTCTAATCAATCTCGATCTCTCAGATTCAATCCATTTATGTCCAATTCTACCTTAAATCTATTTTAAACTGTCAATTTTAACATTTACATATTCCTTTGAATTCACTTATATCTTATCCTATTCTAATATAATCAAACTTCATTCTATCCATTTATGCCCAAAATGTACTTCATTCCACCCAATGTTTCCAACTTCATTCTGTACACGGCAATCCTAATCTATTATAGATTCCTCACGTTTTTCAGATTCTATCCATTTCTATTGCTTCCTATTCTGTGTATAGTTCTATCCGTTTCTGACAGTTTTTATTTTTAGTGATAACCTCAAATGTCTATCCACTTATCCTAATCTAATCTTGACCTATCACATTCTATCCAGTTCTATCCTATTCTATCCTAAATCTATTTTAAACTGTCAATTTCAATATTCACAGATTTATTTTCATTAGATTTAATCTTATTCCATTCTAGCATTCCACAACTTTATTCTATCCATTTATACCTAAAATCTACTTCATTTTATATAATGCCTTCAACTTTATTCTGCACATGTAAATCCTAATCTATTATAGATTTATCACATCATTCAGGTTCTACCCATTTATATTTCTTTCTATTTCGTGTATAGTTCTATCTGTTTCTTATAGTTTTTATTTTTAGTGATTACATCCCATTTCTACCCATGACCACCCTGATCTACTCTCGAACTACTACGTTTAATCCGTTTCTATCATATTCTATCCTAAATATATTTTAAAATATCAATTTAAATAGTTACTTATTTCTTTTCATTGACTTAAATCTCATTTTATAAAAGTATAAATAATCTTCATTTGGAAACTTATGTCCTAAATCTACTTTATTTCATCGAATGCATCCAACTTTATTCTGTCCATATCAATCCTAATTTATTTTAGATTTGCTATCTTATACAGATTCTATCCAATTCCATCTCTTTCTATTCTACGTATAGTTCTATCCCTTCCCAACTGTTTTTATATTTTTAGGACGTTATCCACTTTCTATTCATTCTAATTTTAATCTACGCGCGACGTATAACATTCTATCAATTTCTATCATAATCTGTCCAAAATTTATTTCAAGCTATCGATTTCAATATTACTCTATTCTAAAGATATTTATCTTCTCACACTTAAATCTTATTCTATTTTGTTATAAATAAACTTTATTCTAAACATGCATGATCAAAATCTACTTTATTTTTATCCAATTTATCCAACCATATTCAGTCCATGTCAATCATGATCTATCATTTTTATTCATACGAGTATTTCTTTCCATTTATTTGAATTTTATTCAATTCTAAACAAACTTTATTCTATCCATTTATGGCCAAAATTTACTTCATTTTATCCAAATTTTGTTCTGTGCACGTCAATCCTAATTTATTATAAATTCTATAAATGTCTGTTCAAATGTTTAACTCTTAATCTATTTGATTAAAAAATAGCTTTATTCTATTCGTTGATAACCAAAATCTACTTCATTCCGTCCAAACATTATCCTATGCATGTAAATCCTAATCTATTCCAGATCTATGAAATTAAAAAACATAATATCGTAGAAAGGACCTCCAGTCCAAGTCAGCTAAATCAAAATTTACGAAATTTAAATTTGACCAAAATCCAAATTAAAAATCCCATTTAACGTCCAATAATCAAATTGATGCAAAATCCTGTTAAATAAAACAAGAATCCAATGACCAAATTTGGACCACAACGAATAAACGAAAACCAAAAATCCTATTGTAATCTGAAAAAAAAATAAAATAAAATTTTCGGACAAAAATAAAAAAGAGAAAAGAAAAATGAGAAGGCAGCCAACCACATCCACTTCCTTCTCATTTTTCTTTCATCTTTTTTATTTTTGTCCGAAAATTTTATTTTATTTTTTTGTTTTTTTTTTTCAGATTACAATAGGATTTTTGGTTTTCGTTTATTCGTTGTGGTCCAAATTCGGTCGTTGGATTCTTGTTTTATTTAACAGGATTTTGCATCAATTTGACTATTGGACGTGAAATGGGATTTTTAATTTGGATTTTGGTCTAATTTAAATTTCGTAAATTTTGATTTAGCTGACTTGATCTATTAAATTATTCAAATTCTATCGACTTCCATCACTCCCTGTCCATTTTCATCCTATTCGTCTCTGAATGTCTGCTTTTCTAGCAGTTTTTATTTTTTAGAACGTTATCCAATTTCTATCTATGCCAAACCTAATAGAACTCTCGACATATAACATTATATCCATTGCTATCCTAATGCATATATCAATAATATATTTCTCTTCCATTACATAAATGGTATTCTATTCTAGTATAAAAAATATACATTCAATCCACATATGACCAAATTAAACTTCATTCAATCCAATTTATCCAACTTTATTCTAACCATGTCATTCCTAATCTATTGTTGATCCATGTAGATTAACTTATATTTCTTTGGATTCATTTGAATAATATTTTTTCCAAACCTATGTCTAGTTTTATCCCTTTCTAATCGTTTTCAGGATTTTATACTTTAACTCTCGACCTATCATATTCTATCAATTTCTCTTCATATCTATCATAAATCTCTTTTAAACTGTCAATTTAAATATTATTCTAATTTGTCTAGTGCATACACGATTTTTATTTACTTAAATCTCATTCTATTCTGTTGCAAACTTTTTCGATCAGTTTAAACTCAAAATCTACTTTACTTCACCCAATTATCGAACTTTATTCCGTAGATATCCAGCAAAATCTATTCTAGATCCATCACATTATTCAGATTTTATCTATTTCTATTCATTTCTATTCTAATTTTAGTTCTATCCATTTCTGGTAGGTGTTTTTATAACGATATCTAATTCTAACTCTGTATCTATTAGATTCTATCCATTTCTATCATGTTCAATTCATCGGAGCATATTCTGTCCATGTCAATCATAATCTATCCTTTCTAATAACTTTTATTTTTGTGAACGATATGAAATGACTATCCGCGTCAATCATAATCTCCTCACGGCCTATCACATTTTATCCATTTTGTATCCTAATTTATTCTAAATCTATGGCAAACTATTAATTTAATGTTATTCTATTCTATACATACGAGTATTTTTCCGTTGTTTTAAATCTTATTCTATTCTATTACAATTATAGCTCTATTAATTTATGCCCAAAATCTATTTCATTTCATCCAATTCGTTCAACTTGATTCTATCCATGCAAATCCTAATCTATTGTAAATCTATCACATTATTTAGATTCTATTTCTTTTTACTTCTTTCGATTCATTCAAATCTTATTTCCTCTGCAATTGTGTATAATTCTATTCCATTCTGAACAAAAAGTTTAAATTTAAATAATTATTCATTACGAAAATGATCTGACCAAGAGTCTAAATTATAATCCTTTACGAAAATTCTCTGTTCCAAGTTATAATTACATTTGTTTAGAAAACATCACTGTTTCAATTTACAATTATATTTCATTACATTTTCATTATAAATCAGAAATATATTAACCAACTTTTTTAAAAATTTGGATCAGAAAAGTTTTAAATTCGGGAAAATTATTATTTGCAAAAAAAGCGTATTTAAATTCAATCAATGCCTGATTTGGAAGATGGGATTTTGAAAATCTTGCGAATTCGGACTTGGAAAGGGAATTGTTTTTGTAAAATTCTCTTTCATAAAGCAGAGTAAAATTATTTCACGAAGTTTCCCGTTCATTTGATGTTTTCTCTGCCGCAATACTTATTTTAGAAAAGTAACTGTTCGAAGTTAGAATTGGAATTATTTTTGGAAATTTCCTGTTTAGAGTGAAATTTAAGATTTTGCTCAAATTCCCTCTTCCAACTCTTAGTTAGAATGATAAAATATATGTAACCAATTGTAATTTGCATTTTGGTACATTCGAGAAAAAAAATAAATAGAAAATTAATTAAAATTTTTTTTTAATTAGAACATTATAAAACAGGATAGAAACTGATATAGAAAGAGATAATAAGTGATCAAATTTTACTTTAAAAAATTGAATATAAAGAAGAATGAGATAACAAAAAATTAAACTTATTAATTGAACTAACAACAATTAACAAATACAGCAATTAACTCAAAGTCTATATTTTTATTTATCTATTTTTTTCTGTCTACCATGCATTTAAATGTAACTGCTCATTTTTATTAGTTCCAAAATTAGCTACTGTTAAAGTCTATAGTTTTTCCTCGTTTTCAAAACAGGATGACATTTCCGCATAATAAGACCAATTTGTGGCAGTGGGGCCATATTTCCATAATAAACTTTGATGGATTAAATTAAACATTTTTCGTGAGGAATATCATCATGAGTTTTGAGGTGATCGCATAGTAAGAGAGTACAGAGGTATAAAGAGAGAGAGAGCACATAAATGATTTCGTTAGAGTGGCAGTAGTGGGGATATCGAAGAGAAGTCTTTACAGCAAATGCTAATCGCCGCACAAAAGGGAGGCGCGAATAGAGAGAGAAAATATGGATTATACAAAGTATTTTTGTATGACAGAGACAAAGAAATATCCATTTGTGCGATCGGTCATCTTTATAAATTTACTCCGTCGAAATCATTTCAAATTGTTTTTTATAATGTCCATACTACGGAAAAGATTACTTTATAAAATCTGGGATTTTCTAGACATCAAAATATTTTTTTATTGTATTCTTGCAGTACCCTGATAGGATAAAAGTTATTCTTCAATTTTTTCGTAGTATACGCCAAATAATTTTCCTCTTTCTTATTTTCAAAACACTTTTTTTCTGCACATTCTGTCTTGAGAGGTTAATTTTTATATTTGTGTATGTAAAAACATCCTGAGTATAAAAGGCATCAACAATAATTGAATTAACCGTGATGCAATCCGAGAAATTTGATGAATTCAAACAGATTAGTCGCTATTAGTTGTTATTCACATTTTACATGTGTTTTGGAATTCAAAATCAATAAACTCCAAAAACCAGTTTAATCCTTAAATCTGGTACTCAATTCAGAGCAAAATTGCATTCGAACCAAATGCGGGCTGATTAACTCTTCTTGCTAACTCGTTAAACGACAGCAGTTTGCAATGGAACAAAAACATGTAATTTATTACTCAGAGAGGAAATTTTAACCGGACTGTTAAAAATAATCCTCGCAAAACCACATAGTTTTATGTCAAGGGAAAACGATACGAATTCAATCAGAAATTTAAATCGAGATTAAAATTGGCATTTAATTAAGTTTTTTGTTTTCATAAACAAAAACATAATTAAAGTTTTCTTTGAAATAACCCAACAATTAAAGGAATTTTGAGGTTTACAAAGGGGCTGCGCATGAACTATGTTACCAATGTCTGACTTACCCCCCCCCCCCTATCCCACAAAAGTAGCATAGCTCAAAATATTCCTAAAACAGGGAAAATAGGGACATTTTTTACAAAATTAGAGGAATAATAAAAAAATAAATTCTTTGACATAACCAAAAAGGCGAATTTTTATCAATAAAATATATATAATAATTCTTAAACAAACAGAGGCATTAATATCCAAATAGTGAAATTTTCAAGAAAAAAGAATTTTCAGCAAAATATTTTTTTAAACAAATACTTCAATTCTTATGCCGAAAAGAATAATTTTTTCGAAGACAGTTACAACCAAAAAAAAAGTTCATTTCCAACTAAGTAAAATGACGTTGCTACAATAAAAGATGAATGTTCAAAACAAAAAGACGAGTTTTTAACAAAAAAAAGATGATTTTAAAATAAATAGTTAAATTTTGAAATAAAAAATCTATTTTTTTGTACCAAAAATGGAACTGTCAAATTCTCAGCTTTGAAAATAAATTTACAGCCAAAAAAAACGAATAGTAGAATCCTCAACCAAAAAGATTGATTTTCAACTGAACAGTTGCATTTTTAAACAAAAAGAATAATTTTATACAAAAAAAGATCAAATTTTAATTTAAAAATGTAAATTTTCAACCATAAATGAAATAGCTATATATATATATATATAGTTTAAAAATTATTTCTTAATTGAGAAAAAACGAATTCTCAACCAAATGGTATCATTTTTAAACCAAAGCTATTGTTTTGTAACAAAACAGTTCATTCTCTACCAAATAGTTTAATTTTCATGAAAGTAAATAAAGTAATAAGTAAAATAGTTGAATTTTTAACCAAATAGTCGGATTTTCAACCAAGACTAGTAATTTCCAACGAAAATGTTTATTTTCAGTCGACTGCTTTAATCTTAAACCAAAGGATTGTATTTTTAAGCCAGAAGTACGATTTGTCTACAAAACTCTTCAATCTTCGACTCGAAAGTCTCAAAAAGTTTTCAAGCAAATGAAAAGAAAATCTTTAGGTTGCTAACAAATTAAAAATTATTTTCTATTTAAGAAAATTGAATTTCAGAAAATATTTTTAAAAATTCAAAACACTTCAAATCATTTATAAATTTGTCAAACAAGAATCTAAAAGATATTGAGACAATTTGCTTAATTTTGCAGAATTAAAAAAAATTCACGAAAAATTTGAATAATTTTAATATATTAGAAGGTTTAAAATTTTTGAAAGAATTAAAAAAAGAATTTCCTTGAAATTTATGGGAAATTCTTTTATGGTTTTTTATTTTGAAAAATGAACTTCAGGAGAAAATTAAAACAGATTTCAAAGTATTTCAAAAGATTTCCTTAAATTGCCAAAAAGAGTAGAAGATTTTTATGGAAAATGTTTCAATTTGGTAGGGCTAAAAAATAAAAATGTAGATGTAGTAAATTAAATAAACATTTAGAAGATTTGTAGAAATTGAAGAATAATTTGAAGTTTTAAAAGATTTTTTAAATTTCAAATTTTTTAAAAAGATTTCAAACCGAAACTTCAGAAGCTTTAAAAGAATTTGGAAAGGTTTCAAGTGAGTAAACAAATTTTCTTTGAATTTCTAGGCAAATTTTGAAGATTTTAGTTCCATTTTTTGCATTACAAATGATTTTTCGGAATTTTAGGGAACATTCGATTCAGTCTAAAATATTTTAAGAAATCTAAGAGGTTATAAAAAGATTTTAAAGATTTTAAAACTACAAAGTATTTCCGAAAATGTAACAAAAGTTTTGTATTTCTTCCAAACAAGATTTTTCAATCTTCTAGATTCTCTGTCGATACATATAAAATACTAAAAAATATTTTCTAATTATCTCATGAGGCTTATAAAATTTATATTCATATAAGTTTAAAAACAAGCTGATAATACTCCTTTTCCTGTAAGTAATTTCCATATTCGTGCGACTAAAAAAAATATTGAAAAATTATACAGCGTTACAACAAAATATTGTTTTAATTATTTCTATACAGCACGTCATCTTAAAAAACTATTTTTATTCAGAAAATTTATATTATGTTCCATAACATAAGACAAAAAATGTTACATAACTTTAGTGAGGGGAGGGGCAGAAGGAAATGTTTTTTCCTGTTACAAAGAACGTGTTACATGAGGGGGGGGGGAGTAAAAAGGGTCGAAAATGTCGACGTGTCGTAATATGTGAACGCTTCCGAAGGGAAATTAATCAGTAGTCGAAATCTTATATATTTATACGTTTATATTAGTATTTTTTGCAAAAAATAAATGCACATTTGTATAATGATAAAACGAACCCGAAGGTATCAGTTATCTGTCACGCTGGAAGATTTATCACTCGTACTCACGTATAAGATCGATTCCTGAAAATGTTTGTATGTGTATACGACGTAGTCTACCTCCTTTAACCGGCTAAAGTAAAAAATGACTGGGCAATCTACTGACGAAATGGATATTTCCAAGTCTTATAAGTAATTATGCTTTTAGTGAAATAAAATTTGAAACCATTTTAAATTCAGCTTATTGAATTTAGTTATTTAAATGGTTCCAATCTTTAGAGTTTTCTTTATTCTATTTCTGAGGGCTATTTAACTTGAATTTATTGAAATCTTTATATTCTTTTATGGAAAGAATTGAATTTGAGATTTTTTTAATATGAATTTATAATTTGAAATAAAACATTAAATTTATAAGTTGAAGTTACAGAGAATCTCTCTCTTAAAAAAATGCATCTTTCAAAATTTAAGTTTTCACGATGATTGTTCAATTTATGTCCTATAGTAGAAAGAAAAAAATTTGAATATCTTCAGGCATAAATGAATAGACTCAATTAGAAATATATTTAAAAAATAATATAAATAGCTTGTCATAAAAACGGATAGAATGAATCCTAATTAGGGTATGATAGAATACAAATATATAGAAAAAGTTTATTTATAATAAAATAGGATATCAATTTATATATTTCGATAGATATCCAGAATATTTTTTGATAATGGAAATTATTTTTCGTGCTTACAAATATAAACTGATTTTGAAATTAATAAATCCGAACAATTTCAAAATAGACTAAGATTTAATTTAATATATGTAATCTAAAATAGGATAAAAAGAAAATAGACTATAGGATGGCCGAAAAATTTCATTAAACAAATTTCCTGATTCTTCCCCGACCAATTTTTCATTTTCCCTTGTCTTTAATATTTAAAGACCAAAGTTCTTACCTAATTACATTTTCAATATAGAGTCTTTGATAAATGGAATAAAACAATTTCAAATTTAAATTTGCAACATATTTAAAACCAAAAAGATAACTAAATTCTAACCCAAAAAGTGACTAAGAGCTATTAATATGCATTAATAAGGTGACTAATATTCCTTTGAATTAAGAAGAATTCGATTTATCAGAATTAAAAATAATTAAAATCAAATTCAAATTAATTCAAAAGAACTGGAAGAAATACTGAAACCATGCGGAATGCCTCCCTTGCTGTGAATAAATTCTAGGAAATGCATTAAAATATTATTAAATGCCGCGCAATTTTGTGAAATTTTATCATATTTCCTGAAATCCTGGAAAATTTACTGAAAAGCCCTGAGAGCTTTAAAAATTCACTAAAACCATTGAGCGCAGTTCCTGTTATACCCACCTACGGCGCGTCTTAAATTTTCGGAATGGCTATAGAAGGGAGGGCTGTTGAAGTGTTTCACTCTATTTTGAAAATGGCTTAGAATCTTTAAAAATGTCCTAAAATTTTTTAAATTCTTTAGAATTAATTTAAATTATTTTAATTAATCAAATACTCCTTGCAATGATTGAAAATTCACGTAAGTATTTTAAATCTACTAAAACCTTTTGAAATCCCTTCAAACATTTTCGCACTCTTTAAAAATGTCTTGAAATCTTAAAAAATTACCAAAAATATTATAAATCCTTTGAAATCACATTAAATTTATAAAAATAATTTAAACTTCTTTGGAATCTTTGAAAATATCCTAGAATATTTAAAATCCTTAAATATCTTTTGAAATCTCTTAATCTTGTTTAAAGCTCTTGAAAATCATTCGGAATTTATTTAAATACCCCAAAATATTAACAAACTTCTGGAATCATTTCAAATTATTCAAATCCCTTAACATCTTTTGAAATACCTGTAAAAAATGTAATCTCCGTAAAGTTCCCTAAAATGTTTTAAATTACAGTGGATGCCAAAAGTATTCGTGCACCTCTGTTTTTATGACTGAATAAATTCTCTTAATTTTAATTATACCAGAGCTTAAAAAATGTCTCTTTAAGAGGTTGATTGTTTTCGAAATTCTGTTTGAAATAAGCCCAAGGTGAAGCAACAGCTTACGAGTATACATTGTAAAAAAATTTTTTTCGAATTGCAAAAACTTGAAGTTGTAACAAAAAAGTTGGAAAAATTGAAATATTATTTTTGGTGAAAAAAATATTTTTGTAAAATATATGAAACATATAATCATGAAGTTTCTATGTAATTTTCCCAAAAAATATATTTATTTAACTTTCATGCCGATTTTCCTTCAGATAAGATGTTTTCAAATTTATCCAACTTTTTTATTACAACTTCAAGTTCTTGCAATTCGAAAAGAAATGTTTTACAATTTATACTCGAAATCTGTTGTGATACAGTGAAAAAAGCTTCAAAATGAGCCCAAGAACATTGAAAAATGTTGACTATTTCGGAAGTTATTGAAAATTTAAGAAACATTTAAATTTACACTATTTTTGCAATATCTACTTAAAAACTAGACAAATTGGCTTCACCCTGGGCTTATTTTTAATAGAATTTTGAAAACAAACAACATTTTATAGAGACATTTTTCAGCTCTGGTATAATTAAAATTAAAAGAATTTATTCAGTCATAAAAAAAGAGGTGGACGAATACTTTTGGCACCCACGGTAATTAAAATCCCTTCGAGTACTTGACATAGAATGCAAGTTCCTGAGCGTCTTTTAAAATATTCTAACATCTTTAAAATACTCAAAAATCTTTAAGGATAACTTGAAGTATTTATAAATCCTTGAAATCCAAAGAAATTCAACAATTCTTGTAAATAAATTAATAAAATTCCATTCAAATATTATAAAATTCCTTGAAATTATCATATTTTCATTCAAATGTTTAAAGAGCTTTTAGAATCCCTTTAAAGCCTTAAACTCCTAAGAAATCTTATGAAAAATGCTTAGAATCTTTTAAAATAACCTAAAACATTATAGATCCTACGAAATTATTAAAAATCCTTAGCAAATTTGTAAAGCTCTTGAAAAGTCTCAGGATATTTTTTAAATACACTTTGAAATCACTTCAAATCAATTCAATCTGTTCGAATCTTTTATCACACGCCAAAATATTTCGAGTCCCTCGGAATCTTTTGAAATCCCTTGAAATTTGTTCATGCTTTTAAAAATTCTTTAGAATTTTTAAAAATTACCTTAAATCTTTGAAATCCTTTGGAACCCCTTCAAATTATTTAAATTAATCAAAAACTCCTTATAACCTTTTTAAATGTTCTACAATATTTAAATATCTTTAAATATTTTGAAATCCCTTGGAACTTGTTTAATCTTTTAAAAATTCTTCGGAATCTTTTTAAATACTTTAAAATATTAAAAATCCTTTTAAATCATTTGAAATTACTGGAATCTGTTAAAATATGTACCCAAAAAGAGCAGTGATTATAGTGGTGTTTTTATTTTTTAAAGTAACTATAGTGACTTTATCGTTAATAAGTGACTAAAAGTGACTATATGCCACCCGTGATTATTCTTGGTAATTAATTGATGTGCTTTTTACAGAAATTCCTTGACATTGGCATTTCTTTTTTTAATTCCTTGACTGTCCCTCACCAATAAGATAAATTAGGATATAATATGTTGGGGTAAAAATGGGTAAAATTAGATGCTATTTCCAATAGAATAGAATGTAAATTAATAGAGAAGAATAGTTTTAGAATAGATTCGTATTAATGCCCTAAATGCTTTAGAATAAGTAAAATTTATAAAGTAAAATATGCAAAAGAAAAATTTGTAGGACCATGAGCTGCTACCTTATGCCACATTTCAACATTACAATCATGAAAATAAATATAGATAACAATCAGTGAAAAATTCAAGACGGCTTCCAACATAGAAATTATGAAAGGTTAACGTATACCAATGTTGTAAGCATTTTAATTTATTTTCCATGCAAGACATTTGAAGAGCAAATCAACTTAAAACTGATCTTAGAGTTTAAATTTCTATCTTGAAGTTCAATAACTTATTTCTCAGAAGTTTTCAAGATGCCCAAAGGTAAATCTTGCATCAGTATTCTAATTATTCTTGTCAGAAACAGATAGCAAAATGTGCTTCTCATTATCAGTAAATGTCTACATGTATAAACTATCCTACCTTGAAAAACCTCTTCTGTAAAGTTTGTAAAATTGAATCAGCGAAAAAAAATATGTTTATGATAGAATGGAAGAAAATCAGATAGAATATAATAAAGAATATAATATTGATAATATCGACGTATCCAATGACAAGGTTCTATCTCGGATCATGCATGTTCCAAGTTAGAACCTTGTCATTTTCACACATCGATACCACTTTGGATTTTACGAGTTTACAAAAAGGATATTATTATTGAAGAAAAGATAATATTGCTCTATATTATTGCCTTATGATAGTTCGTATTCTATAATAGCATACCATGATATAGGCAATGTTCCCTCTGTGCAGAAGAAAGGGATATGGAGTTGGTTTTTATCTCTCTTTCTGAATAAAACAGGATGCTCTGGATTGAAACGGAATGGATTGCAATAAAAGATAAAAAAGAATACAGGTTCAGACCATTTGTAATGAAACCTTTAAACTTTTTTTTGCATAGGAATAAATTTCACTGCTTGCGTTAAATAGTTATAGCCTCAGTCAGAATTACTGTTCGATCGAATGAAATATTGCCGTCGGCACGAGCAAAATGTTATCGCGGCTAATGTATGCATTCGTGATGGAGACGTGTCTACAGCAATTCAGACTGATCGTCAGTCTCATTTACATTGCTCTAGAATTCGACTTCTCGAAGAATCAATTATCGAAATGCCTATTGAGGCTATTGAACTACCGGCAGACTGAAGACATAGTGCACATCCAACTCCTACTCTGTCACTTTCACGCTCACTTAAAGCCCCGAGTGAAGTGTTCCATTATCATCAGAAATCTGCAGCTGATCGAAGTGAAATGTCCAGCAGAGAAATCCGATAAACAGACTTCCACCAATCGTCTTATCTTCCACAAACTAGAGAAAATAGGTCATTAGATTTTTTGAGGTCAACTAATAGAGGCAAGGTAAATTTTAACCTTGGCTGTACTCAATACCCATACTACCCCGAGGCGATAGAGGAACTAATCGAACAATTCAGGACACATTCAGGACAATGTTAAACGAATGGAAAACACGAAAAGTTTTTTTTTCGAAATAGAGATAACTTCATGTCAATTTGATAGGGGACACAACCCTGCAGTAGATAATGAGTTATAGGGGATAATCTTTATTATCTGGAAAACTGACCAAAAAAATACTGAATTGTTTTGTTGATATAACATTTTGGCAAAAATAATTTATTATTTGGCGAAGCCATTGAAATATTATTACCTAATATTTTAAAGCAAATATTTATTTTTTAAGCTAAAAAAACTTCAGTCCTGTTTTTTCATACTTTTCATCTGAATGAAACATTCCTTTATGTCATTCATTTTCCACCAGTAGATAACCAACGATGAAAATGGGAAAATTTGGGAAAACTTTCTTTCTCAAATTTGGCATCTGAGTGTGATGGTCTCGCCTTTATTTCAAGTAAGCGGCTGTCTTTTTTTGTGGACTTTGATTTTTAAAGTTTCTAAATTCCAATTATTGTTAATAATTATCTAAAAAATAGTACAAATTTTTAGTTATTGAGAAGCCCAGAAACGGTAGTTGTTCAGGAAGTCACTAGAAATAGATATAATTTATAGGACTAAGTATGTAGAAATTTAGCGCTCTTTTGTCATCACGAATTAGGGCAAATGGTATAAACATTAAAAATCTCGCAACAATCGTACCAATCAAAATATCAGCGATGAGAAATTGTGAAGCAAATCAAACTTTTCTGATATATCGTAAAATGATAGTTTCAGCTATTATTTACTCAATATACATCTTTGTATTTCAGGTCACTTATTATGAATTGTGACTATCAAGATTTGAATAGTCTGTCATGCAGGGAAGTATTACCAGAGACGAATATCTATGGATGGATAGGGATGTCCAAATCATACCCCTCACATGGCCTAATAAAAATGCTTAACACAGCTGACTGCCTAACTTCTTGATATTTTTTTTTATAAGAATAGTCAATTGAATATGTAAGCTTTATGGATACAAAAATCTAGTGCTGTATTCGAGCGAGACAATACGAGAATCGATCGATAATTAACTTATTCGCAGTTTGCCATTACGATACTCTGATATCGTCTCATCTTATTCGATCGAGATTCTCAAGAAAACGTTCGATCGTGACGTGATTCTCGTTCTTTCACCAGATTGTTTAACAAAGAAAATTGTTGTTACCAAATTGAACACGAAAAATTGAGTCTTAGAGTTTTTAATACATTTCAAATCTATATTTTTATTATCATAAGACTATTAAAAACAATTATTTCACTTAAATTTATTTTTCCACAGGAAACTGTGCTTTTATATATTTTCATATTTATCATTGACATTTTTGAAATGCAAACTAAAATATTATAACTACATTATATAATTTTTTATTTTGAAAAATTAATAATGCCGTAAAATTTAGAGAAAAAAATATGTATAAGTTTTTAAAGCAATGTTTTTAAAATGTCATAGAATGGAAAACTTTAGAATATGTATTTCAGTAAGTTTCAAAGATATTCATAAGTTTCAAATAGATTTTAAAAAATAATTAAAAATTTAAAAGGATTTCGAAAAATTAATAAAAAATTTGTCTAAATAATTTTAAGGGAATAACTTAATATTTCAAAAAAATTTACAAAATTGCGATTTTTCAAGAATTTAGAATGCTTTTAAGCATTTTGAAATTTTTAAGAGAATACATGAATTTTCTTATAATTTTTAGGAAAATTTGTAAAGTTTTCTTATGAAAAATTAATTTAAAGTTTTTCACATCATTCCAATAATTTCAGAAATTGGTAGAAAAAATATCTGTAAGATTGTAAGGCAAGTTTTTTATAGATTTTTTCTAAATTTAAAAAACAGAAACAACTTTTTTTTTAATTTTTCAGGAATAAAACAAAATGTGGGAAAAATTCGAGTAAGTTTAAAAAGTATTTAGAAGTTTAAGAAAATGTCAACAGTAATTTTCAAGTTGCAGAGATTTTAAAAAATGTCCAGAAAAACCTAGATTTTTGGCGATGTTGAACAACAAATGTAGAAGTATTTTGAGAATTTTGAAAGGTTTCGAGACAATAAACTAATTATTGTTAAATTACTGGTAAGATTAGAAATGGTTTTTTAGTTTAAAAAATTAATTTAAAAAGACTAAAAAACTTTTTTGAACATTTAAAAAGATTTCCAAAATTTAGGGGAAAAAATCTTAAAGATTTAAGGGCAATTTTTTTTTATCTTGCATGATTTTAAAAAATACTAAGAACAATTAAAATCAAGTTAGAGGGCATTATTAGGAAATTTTGAAAAAATGAAACCTTATTTATAATTTGAAAAGAGATAAAATTTTCTTAAACAAAATGTACAGTTTACTAGGTTTAAAAAAAAATTTGAAGCTTCTGAACGATTTTGAAAGGTTTCAAATATAATAAAAAAATATTAAGATTCTTGGAAAAACTTAAAAGGATATTTATTTTAAAAAAATTAATTTTAAGGTTTCGAAGCAAAATTCCAAAGCTTTTTGGCTATTATGAAAAGTTTGAAGAGAATTTTAAATATGTTTTTTTTTAATTTATTTTTGAAGGAAATTTTAAAAAATTTCAAAATCTTTTAAAAGGTATCTAAAACTTTCAAAAAAATATGGTCGATTTTAAGAAAATTTTTTTATTTTTTTCAAATTTTATAATTAGTTCGAGTCAGATTAAAGAATATTTAGAAATTTTAGAAGTTTTAAAGAAAGTAAAAATATTTTAAAACTTTGAAAGGTTTTCGAAAGCTTATAAAATATTTTTCAATTTGTTTCGAAATAGTTTTTTTTTAAGTTTATGGTGAGTAGAATATTGATATATTTCAAGAAAATTAGAATATTATACAGGATTTCAATCATTTAGAATTTGGTACATAAATTAATAGTAATTAATAATAATGGCATTTTAATAATTTAAAGACTTTTACAATTCAGAAAAATTGAAAAATTTAGATTCATGGATATACCATTTTTTAATAATTGCCTTAATTATAGAAATTAATTATTTATTTAAATAATTAAACCTTGAAATTAAAATTAATTCTCTTCGTTATTTTTTACAGAAGTCACTTTTATTATGACAGTTCTGATTTTTTCGACATTACCGGTCCAATTTAATAATATCGATCCAGTTTTCCATACAGATTTTGCAATCATTTTTTCCCAGTGTTTTTCTCTGGAAAAAAGTTATTTCAGTTCAAAAATGTTTTAAACGACAAAACGAATTTAAATACACTTCAGAGAAAGTTTAATCTAATTTCCGGAATTCAAAAAAATTGCCGGTTCGTGACAGGTTGGTTGTGCTACAGTTAAATTAACTGGACAGCGCTAATCCAACAGTCCAATCTCCCAGATGAATTATTTTGACTTCGTGCAACCGGAAGAAACGAACTACAGCAAACTTTTGGAAAAGTGAGTCGAAGTCAAGCGTTCTCCAAGAAAGTTCAAATCTCCTCAGAATTCTTGGGATCTTATTTGATTTCAGAGATTGTCTTAAATAGACGAGGCGAGCTGTGGTACGAACTTTCTTAAGGAATTTGATTAAAGAAAACTAATTCTCTTAACTACATATTTTCTTAACACGGTATATTTTAATTATTGAAAAATAATTTATTAATACTGTTTAACCACCGTCTATGATTTCTAAGTGTTGAGAAGTAAGGTGCTAATTTTTTTTCTATTGACTTTAAAATTTTTCGTTTAGTGGTAATAAAAACTTCGTTATTATTTGTATTGTATAAAATATTAAAAATAATGATGATAAAGTTTAAGTGACGAACATTTCTATTGATTTCTTTTAATTTTACACAGTAAAATCAATAAATTTAGTAAAAAAAAGTAGTCCTTGAGTAGTATTTATAATACAAACCAACTCGGGATGTTCGTTTAAACCTAGGGAAAAAATTCCCGGTCATTTCCTGATATTTCCCGATTGGCAAATATTTTTACTGTCATTTAAATTAATCAGGTAAATCTCTTAGAACTGATAATTTTTTTAATAATAAAAACTGCATTGCAAATTAAATCACTCAAACTAGAACATGTACTAATTTGAAAGTTTTAAAATTGAAGCCTAAAAAACGCTGTAATTAGAAACTTTTTATTCAAATGCTGAAAAATGTATACGCATAACATAGACGTTTTTAACATTTTCCAAATAAAGAACCTTACAATAAATACTATTGAATTGCACAAATTTTAACTTTTATAAATTGAACAGTTCAACGATGTATAGTTAAAAAATTAATCCATGATAATCTTTGTAATGGTCAAAACTAAAACCTATCCTCCCTTTCAACTCAAATTAATGAAAATGTTGAAGATAAACATATCCCTAAATTCAATTGATTAAAAAATTTAACCAATATTACCCTTCGTTTGCTCAAAAATGGTTAAAAAGAAAAATTACTTCTTCAGAATTAGAAAAACAATTATTAACTGAAGTTTCATTAGCCCTACTCGATAAAAATCTTTAAAACAAAAAAATGTTTCTCTTCTAATTATAAAAAAAAATCAACCAAAATTTCCTCCCTGTCAACACAATAAAAATCTTGAAAATGACAATTTATCCCCCAGTTCAAAAAAAGGATTAAATATAAAAAGTTCCACCCTTGAATTCATTAAAAATGCTAAAAAGACAAAATGGCTTCTTAACGTTCATGAAAAAAATAACCATTTCGTCCCTTCTAACTCTCTAAACATCTGAAAACTAAAAAATATTCCTCTTTAAAATCAGAAAAAAATTAAAAACTAAATTTCCTCACTTCTAACTCGATAAAAATCTGAAAAATATAAAACGTCCCTCAAAAAAAGAATTTCGTAGTTTCAAAATTCATACCAATATTAAAAGTACATACTTTGCCCGCATTCAATGCAATAAAAATATGAATTTTTCATTATTATTATCAAATATGATTTAAAATTAAGTAAAGGCGTTTCATTATGAACCTATCAATTTAAAATTAAATGTCATTTTTTATCGTAAACAGATTCAGAAGCGTCTTATTAAATCAATTATTCTGCAATCTCTATTACTTGAACTACGGCTAAATTTTTTAAATCATAAAATATTTTACATTGATATACTTCATCAACTTAAAAAATTTTTTATTCAACATTTTCAATTTCCAACGCTTTCGATTTTTAGATGTTTAATTCATAAAACCTGAATTAAAAAAATTTGTAAATTAAAAGTGTATGCTTAACCGAATAATTTTAGAATTGGAAAAGTTAGCAATTAAACTTAGCTTTAAAAAAAGTAAAATCGAACTTTTTTAAATTGCATCATATCATATGATATAAAATTTGTCATATTTCACGTAATTGGATATATATTTTTTTTTCAAAAAATTTGTAAAATTTCTGATCAAAAAATGCATTCACTGTCAATTCCCAATTTATTCCAGTTTTAAAAAATTCCCATTAATTTCCCAAATTGACGGTCCATTGACCACCTACAGAATTAGAAATCCTTTTCTTGATATTTTATAAATTTGACTAATTAAAATCATTCCATATAATAAGAAATAAATAATATATTTCACAGAATTCCATAGAATTTTCATAAATATTCAAAACAATTTCACGGTATTATAGTTAATTACATTTATTTCTATTGAATTCACATCGAATTTAAATTTACTTAAA
Organism: Belonocnema kinseyi; assembly: GCF_010883055.1. Classification (NCBI taxonomy): domain Eukaryota; kingdom Metazoa; phylum Arthropoda; class Insecta; order Hymenoptera; family Cynipidae; genus Belonocnema; species Belonocnema kinseyi. The sequence goes on along the minus strand of NC_046658.1, from coordinate 114,855,202 downwards.
CTCCATTTGTATTACCCTTCAAGTTATTTGAAATCCTTCATTTATTTTGGCATATTACAATTACTCAACCGGAATAAGAAAAGCAATAATTTGAAACTTGAATAATATAATTTGCTGCATTAGATCAATAATAAAACAAGCAGAGCATCAAAGTTCAAAACAAACACAGAAACTTGGAACATCACGTCTCACTTGGTACTTATGTTCTACTGTCTGACTCGAACTTTCCGTAACTACTCACGTTTCCCCTTCTAAACATGCGATCGGTATAACACATGTGCAATCCGTTTGTCTCGTGTGTACACAGTTTGTCTTGCCGACTCGACACAAAAATGATAAAAAACTCAAGCTATCAGTTTTTAGAATTTTAACCAATCGAAACCATCCTAAAAACATTTCCTTTGCAATCAAACTCAAATATAATCGATACATTTCAAATTAACGAATGGAAAATTTACAACAATTGTATGTATAAGTAAACTAAAAAGAAATTGTTTAACACTTTGGCAACAAGATCACTATGTTTGCAATTTAAATTGTACAGCTTAATTTTGAATTTAACCGTTTGGAAAATTGTAAAGCTACCTCAAAAATATTCAACTTTTCATTATTTGTTATCTTTTTAAATTGCTTTGGATGCTTTGAAATTCTTTCAAATCCATTTTATTTCTTTCGACTTCCTTGAATTCAATTTCCTCGATTATAATTGCTCTATAAATTCAGAGAACCTTTAAATATTGGAAAGAATTCCGAGGAATTTAGAAGAATTAAAGGAATTTAAGAAATTCTATCAATTCAGGTAATTAAAAACATTCAGAAGATTTGAAGAGCATACACAGATTCAGAGAATTCCAAGAATTTCACGTATTTAGATTAGACAAGGAATGCAGGGAATTAGGAACATTCAAGAATTTGATAGAATTTCGAATATTTAAAGAATTCTGAAAATTGAAGAATATCCAAAGATTAGAAGAAATTCAAGTAATTTCAGAGCATTTTAGGAATTCACAGAATTCAAGGAAATTTAAAGAATGTAGAAATAATCAAGGAATTCATTATAATTAAAGATTTTAGAGAATTCTGAACATTCAAGGAATGTAGGATATTCAAGAATTTGAGGTTATTCAAAAAATTCTGGATATTCAAGAAATTCAGGATATCCGAAGATAACAAGGTATTCATATCATTTAAGAGCATTCAGGGAATTTAGAGAATTCGGAATATTTAAGGAATTCGAAAGAATTTAAGGAATTCAGGAGATTCCGATCATTCAAGGAATAGCAGGCATTCAGAGCATTTATAATACGTAAGAATAGCAGAGAATTTCGAGAATTCAAGGAGTACAGAATATTACAGAAATTCAGGAATTAAGAGAATTTTAGGAATTTTAAAGCGTTCCGGGAATTCGAGCCATTTTCAGAAATCAGAGAAGAAGGAGGGATTTATGATATTCAAGGAATTATAAAATGGAATTTCAGTAATTCTGAATATTTCAGAATTTCAGGGAATACACAGAGAATAAAAGGGATTTATAATATTCAAAAAATCGTAGGAATTCTGAATATTCAATTAATTAACAAATTGACGAATTTCAGCGAATTCAGAGAATTTCAGGGATTTTAGAGCTCTTAGGAACTTTAAAGCATTTCAGGAATTCATATTATTCATGTATTTGAGGACATTTAGAGGAATCAAACATTTTTGAGAATTTAATGAATTCAAGAAATCTGCGACATTTTCATTGCTGTATATTATAAATCTCATATTAAAAAAATAAATATGATTTTTGTATTTTAAGTTTTGAAAACTGTACATTTTTTATGTTTTAGGTTGTGAATTTGAAATTGCACTATTGCTTAACAATTCAAATTTTTACAAAATTTCATTTTTAAAGCTCATAGTTTGAACATGGACCATTTTTAATTTTATAATAGACGAATTTTACCTTTGAAAGCTTAGACGTGGAATTATTCAAATTGGTCAGCCTAAGAATAAAATTTTCCTGTTGGCAATGATTTAATGTTGAGAGATTTAAGCTGGAAGCTGATGAAGAAGATATAAAAATTTTAATTTACAGTTTTAAAAGATTGAAAAAAGGAAAAGTCATAACACTTTCATAACATTCGAAATCTTTCTAGCTTTTAATACAATACACTGAAAAGTTTGAAGACTCCACTCATCCTTAAAATAAAAAAATGATAGTTTTAAAAGATTTTAACAATTTAATTCATTTAAGTAATAAAAAATCAAAAAATCTTATTAACTATAAAAGAAAATTAAACAAATATATATGTTTATAAACTTTAAATAATAAAATGAATCAATATACAAGAAACAGGATCCCAGAAAACAAGAGTTGAATAAATAAAAATTATTTGAATCGGAGAAGTTAATAATTCATATTCACGAGAATTCCCATCATTTTAATCGGCCACCACGTAGACACCGAAAATTCAGGCAAATATCGTTAGATTATTTTTCATTTTTTTTAATCGGAACGTTTATTGTTTGTGTTGTCTAAAATAGAAGAAACTCAGCCAGTAAATGTTGTTTTGGTGTTTCCGACTTAAAAAAATGAAATAGAATACTTTAACGAAATTGGCCTGAATCGATGGTGACCATATAGTGAGCTAATTAAATGATTAAATTTATTTATTATTCAGTACGAAATTCAATTAGTCGATTAACATATTTTTCATTTAAGTCATTTTCCACTGGAGAATTAAAAAACTAAAGAATTTTTGCGATCCAACTTCATGCTGCGAACAGAATGTATTAGCTGCGAAGAAAAATAATGTCATGCTGTGAGCGGAATGTATCTGCTCTGCAAAAGAAATAAAGCGTATCTGCAATTCGGATAAGTCATCTCTCACTTTTACGAATCTTTAAAATAGGATTTGAATAGCCTTAATTTTTGTAGCTTTTATAAACATTCCTTATGTATATCATATTGCAAAATGGGTATTCAATAAACACTGTTAGTAAAAGTGATAAATGCGATCACTTGTAAATTATTAATAATATTAATAATTAAGTAAAATTAAAAATTATTAATTTAATTTTAGAATCAGACGAGATTTCAATTACAATAAATAAATACAAATTAATACATATTGCGATTTTTTAGTAAATTTTTTTTCAGGAAAAAAACACAAAATTAAGTAGCTGATACACCGAAATAATGGATTAAAAAACTGAACCACATGTTACATGTGTTCCACTTCCTCAATATGACGCATCAAAAATTCAATGCATTCAAAATGATGATGGATATCTATTAAAATATATTTATCACTTAAAATTTACTTTCTTAAATTCATATAATAATTCATCAGGACATCTATTTTTATAACTTAATTATAAATCACAAGGAGAGTTCAAATGCAAATAAGAGCCTGCAAAAACTTTCTAACTTTAAAAAAGTGGAAACTGCGACTTCTTTTATAAATAGAAGTATGACGAAAAAGTGGAAGAAAATTAATTATTTAAATCTGTAAGACCTTCATGCAAGAACTTTTTTATTTTAGGTATTCACCATTTCTAAATTATAAAGTTTTTAGTTGTAATTGCTGTATTTTGAATTTCCAGCTGACATTGTTAAAAAAAATCTAAAACTTGTCCATCTTGGCTTTCAACTAAACAAAAATGATATATTCATAAAGGATATAAAGGTAGACAATTATCCCGCAAGAAGTACGGTAAACTTTGAAAGAGAATGTGTAATATAACCCATAAAAAATCAATAAAATCTTTGAAAAGATCGACATAATTTAAAACAAAAAATAATGGAAATGTTACTCGCTGGCTAGCTGCCAGTATAACATTTTAATTATTAAAAGTTTAGGCAATTTTTATTGAGGAATTTAATTTTAATTTTCAATGAAACAATTATCCTGTTGTGTCGCTTATTATTATTCTGTTTTTCTTTAGCTCCTGAGAAAATATTTATGATCTACATGGCATTATCTACAGCCACCACGTTATGATAAAATGATAATAATACTTTAGTAAATATTTATAAAAAACCATCGCCTTTATGTATGAACTGCTACTTTCACGGATGCTGAAAAGTGCTGTAATGATCGACAAGTATCGAATGAACCTTTCCAGTAAAAAGGAAATGAAAGAGTTTTCCCATTTTAGGTCACTTCGCCATCTACCTCACACCATATATATCATTTTTCTATGAAAGCTTGCTGATCCCTTTTACTTCCGGGATAAACTCACATGTTCTTTCCGAGTCCTGGTCTACCTGCAACTCAACATACCGGTGCGATACGAATAGGAGGCATTTATTGTGAACGCTCGCCTGAGCGAGAAAATTCTATTTGAAATTCAGTACATCCGACGAATTCTACCGGATTTTCCCAACATATTAGCCAATACCGTGGAAATGGTTTCATGCATTTGTTTACAAATCGTGTGAAGATGAAAACACAAAGCCTGAAGATGAGGAATGGGGAGTGAATATTTTATAAGACTTAATCCAATAAATTTCGATAGTCATTTCTTTTTAAATAGAATTCTCTATTTGAGTAATAGCTTCTCAAATTAGGCTTACGTACTTAATTTATATTTCCAACGGTATAAGATAGTTCACAAGGGGAAGAAACTGCAAATACGTATCTGGATCAAATTAATTTCCATTTCGAATTTAATCAAATTTAAATCTGTTTTCTCTTCTTTCATACAGACATTGTGTACACGACAAGAGCTCGAAAATCCCAATTTGTTGATTTTAATAAGAACTTCCCCCAGGATGTCTTTTTGCATTTTAAAGGGATTCTTTAGCCAAGGAGCCAAAAGTGACGTTTCTTACTGAATGCTGTAAGAAAGGTCTTGTTGAACCTGAATTTATAAATTTTCTAAATATTCAGCCTTTATTTTTAGTACAAAATTTTATTTTGAGACTCCAGAGATCGAGAATATTTCTTAATGAATAGGAATTCTTTTTTGAGGATCTAAGAAAAAAGTCAGCCATGAAGCCTTTGAAAATATCTTGGGTTTAAAAGTAGTCAAATAGAAAATGTCTTTCGTTTTAACATTTATTGATTTAAAAAAATTTCTCAATTAATTAATAATGGCAATAGCAACGGACAGTAACGATCCGGGAAAAATAATCAATAACAAACTCAGCAAAGGACAACAAAAATGTCATTCACAATGGTGAGAAAGAACCTTTGGCAACAGTCAGTAACACAACCTTACTAAGCATCAATAGAAGCTCCTAAAAAAAAGTAAATAACAACCATTAGCAAGGATCAATAACAACTTCTAGCAACGTGTAACCAGAATCCGAAGTTATGGCCAATAACAACTCAAGCGCTATCAATGGACAATAACAAACTTTAGCAATTATCAATAACATAGCCGTTACCAATGACTCAAAACCATCTTCTAGCAACGACCAATTACAGGGCGCAGTAAAGGTCAATAATGACCTTGAGCAATGACCAATAATAGCCCTGAACATTAGACAAAATCAAAATCAGTATGGGACAAAACAAACCCTAGCAATGGAAAATAACAACCCTGAGCAATAGCCATTAACAAACCCTAAAATATCAGTAACAGCAATGGACAAAAAAACAAACACTAGTAATGGTCAATAACAACCTTGAGCAATAATCAATAACATAGCTTTTAACAACAGCCAATAAGAAGTCCTAGCAATGATCAATAAGAAACAATAACAATAGTCAATAGGGACTTTAACAATGGGCAAAAAAGAAACGCTAGCAATGTTTACTAAAAACCTTTAGCAATGGTCAATAACAACTCCTTACATATAGAAAATAACAATCATTAGTAACCATCAATAACAACTTCTAGAAACTAGCGACAACAAACTGTAACAATGGCAATAACCCTTAGCAATAAGCAATACAAACTTCTAGCAAAGGAAAAAACAACCTAAAGCAATGGTTTCTAATAAACTTAGCAATGGAAAACAACCCCCCGCAGTGGTCAAAAACAGCCTCAGCAACCTTCAATCCAATATAGTACAGTACAATTGTTTGCAAACTGGTAGGATATTCATATATTTACGATCGAATAAACTCTCTTTTTCAACTTTTATATTTATTATAATAAAATAAACCCAATCAAGGTATCAATGAACTGTTTTATTTTGCCCACATCTACAATATTTCTAGTTATACAGAATAATAGGCCTTCAACCAGCAATACAGAAAAACATCGGCATTTGCTTCAAGATACACTCTTTTCTTTTTGTTTCATGAAAATAAATTTTTCGTAACCCAAGAACGAAAGAAGAGCATCTTGAAACAAATGACGGTGCACTGTACGAGGTAATGCAGCCACAAATTTTTGATTTTCTTCATTCCTAGTTACTTGTCAATTAATCTGTTTAGATAGAAATTTTTCAGGTGCAATTAAATTGTTCATGAAATGGTGGTTTCGAGTGCTAAAAACAGCGGACGAGGGTGTCAAAGGGTTGATGTCAAGTTACAGACGATGCTTTATGCAAATTCGGAGGCCTACACGTACAATTTTCGATTATTGGTGTCCCGCCGGGAAAGATACCATTATACTACCAAAATATCAAAAGAAATAAAATGAAAATCCTCCCAATTTGCACAAATATATTTATGGCTATGGATCAAAGATTATATTACGATACAGAATTGGCTGACTAGAGTGAATCATGCTCATGGGATTTTCCCAAGTTGTAATTTGATTCTGTCGACCATATTCATTTCAAATGACGCAGGCAGTCTATGGCTAAGTCATAGTATATTTCTCACTAGAGTTTGTTGGTTTTTTAAAGGTATAAGATGATACGTATCGTACCTATTTGCCAAAAGAAACCACTCTTGGCAATGTCATGAGTATTTAAATTAAAAAAATTAAAACGCAGATTATCAAAAAGTAATCCCAATTTGTTTTTAAAATGTGATGTTTTTTAATATAGTACAGTTAATTATATTTGTCTCCCTGATTCTAATAGAATTTCTTGTGCAATTTCGCATTTTATTGGTAAATTTTTTAAAGTTTAAAAGAGCCAAAATGGCTGTGGTTTTTCTGAAAATATTTTTGTCTGGAAAACGAAAACTCACTTTTTTTAAACGCCGCAAGATATGAAAAACGTCAAAGAAATAAAATCATTTTTCTAAAGAAGTTCTAAAAAACTATATCTTGACACTTCGCAAAAAAAACTTTTATTGTTACGAGAAAAATCTTGAAGAATTTTTGTAATATTATCGCGAAAAAACTTTAAAGAGATATTTTGCTAGAATTTGATCATGTATCGAGGACAAAGGAGTGTAGAAGTTTCATTCTCAAGCTCTTAGGGTATATTCTAAGGAGCAGGGTTAACCAAAAGAATAGTGTTATATGAAAAACGGGCAATATTGAACATCAATTTCGGGCAGTATCCCTTTTTTCAATAAAAACTTTCAATAATGAATAACAAAATATTTATGAATAATAAAATATGCACTCAATAATAAAATCTATTGGGTGTATTTACGGCATTTTTCGTAACTTTAACCCGTTTTCTAGGTCATTCAGGGCTAACGTTATGGAATTTTCCGTAATTCTAACCCCTTTTGCAGCTTTATAAGGACAAGCTTACTGCATTATTACGCAAAATATTTTCAAAACGTCGCTGCAAATACCGATTACCGCACTTCGCGAACATTTGTGACGCATTTTCGAAACTACTGATTGCCTTAATTCCCGGCTTACATTTCCTTAGAATATATACCATGCAGACACTTGCAACCAGTAAACTTTGTTAAAAGTTTTTCTTGCTCCTGTAATTTTTAAAAAAAAGTTTAAAATTTCATGATTTTACGAACATAATTCAAGCGCTAAAAACGACGACGACTAAATAAATCCCATTTTGGTCGCAAATCGTTTTTTTATAGATACAAGAACTTTAGATTTTTGCCTATCGATAAATGTAAGAAATATTTGTGAACAAATAATTTTTATTTTGCCACAAAACGTGGTTAAAGTTTAGGGGGTTGCTGAGAAATAATCATGACTAGTGTGTTAAGCTCATTTGGTTTTTTCATCTCCTTATTAAGTGAAATAATGATAATGATAAAGATTAAATTTGTATTTTATGTTTCGTGTGATTTTTTTATACTGAAAGATCATTTGCAAAGTTCTTTTAAATTTGCAATCAATTTCTTAATTTTTTTGATAAACACACAGAACTTTTCAGTAAATTTCAAGATATTTTGAGTAGGTTAAAGGTACTTTTTCAGAATTCAATTTCCTAAGTTAGAGGCCACATCTCTTGCTCATTCTCTAAGTTCCCATTCTAAGTCAAAGTTTCTTCAGGTCACTTCTTTATTGAGGATTACACTTTATATAATCACTTTTTCACTGCTTTCATTAACTTTTTTTTAACTTTATACGTTATAATTCATTTGAAAGCATTCTTTTTGAATAAATGAAAATTGTATATTAATTTTAAGTAACAAAATTATAAATTCATTTCAATTTTATACAACTTTCGTTTTAAAATTGAGTAATTTTGATTTGAATTTTTCAACAGTTTACAATGTTCTTGCAAAGTAAAAAGTTCAAAAGCTGAAGAAATTAACTTCAATAAATTATTAACTTAAATTAGTTTCTAAATTAAACGTTTAAAATTGCAGTATAATCGTAATATAATAACTGGAAACGTTAGAAATACACAAGACAAATTTAATTAGAAAAGTTGAAGGTTGTATGGATGTATGAACTCGAAATTTGATTCGTTGCCAAAATTGTAGTGCCCGAGAGATAATTGTTTCCACCTGAAATTACACACAACATGCATGCAAACACACACACACACACAAAGACAATTAGAGCGCACTTGAAAAGAACATGGAGGCGCATTCACAAACCAACCGTTTGCAAAGTTCGGCTGGTAAGTTAGGGATCGATGCACAGTTATCGACCGATGAATTAAAACGAAAAATTTCTTGCATATGAATATGCTTTTAAGTTTAAAAGTTTGCTACATAACCTGTAACTGATATTTATCAAGTCATTATATATATATTTTTTTTAATTGCGGTAATATTTTATAATTTATTTATCTTCAGTAAGTTGTGTTTATCACAGTTCTATTACATGTGTGCTTTAAAGTGAACATTATGTTATTCATTAAACGAAATGTCGAACTGGGAAAAGAAAAAAATAGTTTTTTTATAAATAAGCTAAATTACGATTAGGATTATTTTTAAAGCCAACGAAGGTATCATTTAGAACTTTATTTATCGTTTTAGTTTCCTTTTCAGCAATTGGGATTCACTTTTATTGCAACTCCTTTGGAAAAAAATGTATTTAAGTGGAAACCCCAGTTTTTTCTGAGAATGCATTGAATATACTGACTGCTCTCTTGTTTGCTCGCATGACTGCTCGTGATTGCTCACAATCTCTCGTTGACTTCAACTGACTCTCTCACGACTTCGAAATAATTTTAAAGATTTCTGCTGATTTCACTTGATTTTTACTTATATCAAAAGATCAGATCTTTTTCAAAAGATCCACTCAGATACCGCTGAATTCAGACCATGTCACAAAATTATATGCTTGTTGCACTTAATTTCATACCGATTTCAAATGATAAATCCCCTTGATTCGAAGGTAAATGGTCCCTCTAAGTCATATATCAGATATGGAGAGAGAGAGAGAGAAATAAGGAAAATTTAATTGAAAGAAGATAAAGCTAAGATCCGGAAAGATAAATTCAAAAACGAAAACAGCGAAAAGGAGAGAAAAAGCCAAAGAAGATCAAAATAGTTAGAAACCAAAGAGACTAAGAAATAACAAAAATCAGTCATCGAATATTAACAATCTTACTGATTCTGCTAAATGAGTTACTAGAAAAGGGAAGTTAAAAGTCAAAGAAACGAACAACCAAGAAAATAACTTTTCTAGAAGTATGGATTCTACCGATTCTTCTGAACCAGTCAAAGAAAGTTGAGTACCACCACCTAGGAATTTGGAATAGAGAGAAGCTGATAATTAAGTAATTTCAGTCAAACTATTTATTTGTTAATGAAAAATAATTGACCAAAATCATTCTTTTCACTATGCACTTCTTAGTGATACTATTAACACCATATATATTATTATTATCATCTTTTTCACACCTACAATTTTTGACATTAATTTCTTTCTCAAAGCCTGAAATTCGCCCGAACCTGCCAACAATTCGGTACATTACCCTAGTAGTCATTTTTTGAAAGCTTTTATTATAGTGTTGCAAAGATCAATAGAAACTATCTTCAAAAACCAAACAATTCATAAATCTACTGTGAATCTATGTTTAAAAATCTTTAAAAAAATGGACTTATGACTTCGAACTCTCATGGTGTAGACTAAAAAAACTGAGTATTTTTACATGACTTTTTTTCTTACTTTATTACAGCGAGTCGCAGCAATCCCTTAAAATACCATACTACCCACATGTGTGGACTTATGGAGCCATAAGCTAATTTACTAGAGAGAAACGTATCAAGCCGCGCGTACACTCTCTGTTGTGGACGACGAGTGGCATGTATGTGAATAGATGTTGCACATATCAATTCTCATAGCACGTGAAGCTTATGTATACCAATTCAATTCTTCACAACACTATTCAAATTAGATTTTAACATCTTAAGAACTTTTTTTTATGTTTTCAAAATCACTAGTATTATTCCTGGTTTAAAAATCGTCGTTTCTTATACATAATAATTGTATATGTACATTAGAATTCATTCAAATGCAAGTTTGAAACTCTAACATGTAGAAAATTTAAACCCGATGTATTAGAGAACAAAATAGGTCTATAATCTAGTGTGAAATAATTCTTTTCATGCGTTTCACTCCAACCTATTCAATTAAGTCCAAATTTCCATATGCTCTTTTTCAAACTGAAATATACAAATTTCAAAGGTATAACTTTCATCCTGAAAGGCCAGAAATAATTCGATTTTCCCAAAAAGTTGCTTAATGGAAAGTGCAATCTATGAGTGAAGTTTGGATCGTTTTTTGTCGTGCAATGCGGAATGCAGTGAAATGGATTCAGAAAGTTTATTAGGGCTTTTTATCGTCATATTCGAACCTAGCCCTCAACATGGTTAGATACCTATAAAATCTCAGGATAATCCTAAAACTGTCATAAAATAAGTATTAAATTTGCACTTAATTTTAAAGCTATATTCCATGTCAGTTAACAATTCCATTGGTTATCAAATAACTTGAAAAAAAATGTTTAAGAATTAAAAAATTTTAAGTTATTTCAAAATATTCCAAAGAATTTCAAGAAATTTTAAACATTTAAGGAATTCTCGAGATTTTTGTATGATTCTCCAAGAATTTAAGCTATTTTAACAGGTTCTAACTAATTTCCGAAGCATTTAGAGATTTTGGTAGGATTCCTAAAGTCTTTAATCTTGATTTTAAGGGATTTCCAGAGAATTTTGGAAAATAAATTAAATTAAATTTTAAAGAATCACTAGCGGTTCTAAAGATTTATAGTGATTCAAAGATATTTAAACAAATTTTACAAATTTTAAAAGATTTGATTAAATTTCCGAAAATTTCAAAGATTAAACAAATTTCTGGCGCTTAAAACGGTCTTTTTCAAATATAATAAATACATTTAACTTAATTTATATTGATGGCATTTTAAATAATTTCTACTTATTTTAATGGATTTTCACGATTTCCAAAGATCTCAACTGATTTTAAAAGACTTCAAACAACTTCTACAGAACTTTCGAAAATAGTCTAAATTTTTCTGCAACAAATTTCTACGGATTACAACGATTCTAAGAGGCATTAAAGTATTAAAGGAATTTTTAGAGGATTTAAAATATTTTAAGTTATTCAAAAAGCTTCCAAAGATTTAAAATAATTTCAAAAGATTTGAGGGATTTCAGAGAATTTAAAGAAATACATTAACTTTATTATCAAGAAAATTTTGCCAAAAGGCCAAAGAGATTTTAATGAAATTTTAAGCATTTTTGTATTCATGTAAGAAAAGCACAGATTTTTGCTGTTCAAAGTTTTGTTTCTATAATCACAAAAGATTTATATGAGATTTATGAACTGAAAATCATTATAAGCCTATACTGATTTTCCTTAATATACCAGAACTCTTCTGTAGCCTCTCTGGGCTTATACCTCTCCTGTATTTTGTTAAAAATCTAATTATTTTGTTACTAATTTTAAGATTATATTGAAAACCTAAATATTTTGTTAAAAAAGCAATTGTTTTGTTGAACGTTTGTCCTTTTGGATAGAAAATTAACCGTTTCATTGGAAACTCATCTTTCGAGGTCACAAATTCAATTCCGTGGTTAAAAATTCTACTATTTTATTGAAAATTTAACTATTTTTTTTAAGTCATATTTTTTGTTTAAAACTTCAACTGTTTGGTAGAAAAGTTCGTGGTTAAAAATTCAACCATTTTGCTGTGAATGTAACAGTTTTAGTCTCCAATTAATTTGCTAATTTGTTGAAGATTTAACTACTAGTTTTAAAAAATCATCTTTGTCAATTGTAAATTCATATTTTCTTGAAAACTTAACTCTTTTTTGAAGAATAATCTCTTTTGTTAAAAATTCATCTCTTTTGATAAATTACTAATCTTATTTGGTTGAAAATGCAACTATTTTGTTGATAATTCAATATATTCTGACTTGAAATCTAAAGCGTTTTATATTTACTTCAATTTGATATCTATACATTATTTTTATTTAAAGGAATTCAAACCCGTATGTTCTTAAAAAGGCATTTTCCTTTTCCTGTTTTCAGAGCCTATCCACTTTTTACAACAATCTCAGGCCTTCGTATAGTTACATTTTTTTACAAGATCTGTCTTTCTTCCTTAAAATACAGCAAGTATTCTAAAATAACAGAAATAAGTAATTATTTCCTTTCCTCTACCATTATCCGCTTCTCTTTTTCGTTCTGCATTTTTGCCAAGCAGAACATCTGAACTTCACACTAATGATTTAACCTTCTTGACCTGCTTCGCCCTGCTTTGTCGATGCCTTCATAATACCGCTCACTGCCTGTTATCTGATAAGGTAGATTACTCCATATATATAGTAATCTAAGGCAAGGGATGCTCTTGCTCTTTGAGGAATTCAACGATCCACATGGGCTTACCCTCAATTGTAACATAATTAACATCTTGAACTGTTTTGTAGACATTAGGAGCGTTATATACATTCCGTGAAATTCAAACAACGCACTAGTTCCAGAACACCATTCCAACTAGCCCACTAAAATGTCAAAATTCGCTTTTTTTTTGCTTTTTGTATTGCCCAATCTGTCCCACGTGTCGTTCTTTTTCAGAAAGTGAAAAAACTGAATCTTTTGATTTTTAATAAAATAACAAAGTTCCTCAAAAGGCTATCTTAAGACGTATATGACGAACAGTTTTTGCGTTCTCGTAAAAAAATTTTGAATAACGGATTAGCCCATTCTGGTTCCCAAATATTCAATTTTAATTAACAATTCACAAGTATTCAGACCAACTGACTAATAAGCCTCTTTGAATATCCATCCTTTTTACCTCAACCATATTCGCTAATCAAAGCTCTCCACGAGGGCCCACTCTGGCGAAGGTTTCGTATCGGAATTTATTCAAAGCCAATCAGAACTATTCCGCATCATTCCGAATCTGTATCCGAGCCAATGCGAATCAGTCTGAACCAATCTTTAAAAAGTATTTAATCTCGTTTGTCAAAAAACGCTTGAAAATTAATCCAACTCAATACGATTCTATTGATTTTCAATCTGACTGAATAAGTTTTGGGATTTATTCGGATTCAGTCGGATTGAATATTCGGTTTAGATCAATTCGGGTCCGAAATTATTCTGATACATTCGGATTGAAAATTTACTTCAGATTTATTCAGATGATTCGGGATAGAAGTATCGGATCAAGTCGGGATTAATTTTTAAGCTTAGTTGAGAAAAATTGTTTATGAGAAATTTATTGACGAAGAATGTCAGTGGGATGATAGATGCACAATAAATTCCATGGAATATTTTTCATATGAGCCTGATAAAAATTATCTGACGTCGCATAATTTCAGTTTTTAATAGTTTGCAAAGTTTTTATCCAACTTGAAATAAAAAATATCTCTGGAATTTTCTGTCTGTCTAAAATAAAAGATTTTGAATATCTTATGGACTGTGTTAAAGACGTTTTCTTAGCGCGTGCAGTTAAAGTAAAAATTATGAATCTTTTAATGGGCTAATTAATCAATATTTGTCTGATCATGCCTGTGAGTTAATTAGTCGGATTTTTGTTGCACACTGGATTGCAATATTACAAGATTGCATGAGATTGCAACTTATTCCATGAGATTGTAAAAGATTCCATGGATTATAGAAAATTCATCGTGGAAAATTATTTTATAGAAAACAATTACAGGATAATCAGCATTGAAAATAATAAAAAAAAGTTGAAGGAATTAATGTAAATAGTATAGAAAGTACAAAGGAAAGATTGATGTTACACCACTCAAAATCTCATATGGAAGTATACCAAAAACGCGATTCTGTGCAAATAAAATATAGACGACAAAAATTTCTGAATTCCTTTGATAACTTTAGTATCTCTTTAAGTTTATTTGAAATACGTATGAAAAGCGGTTCGAATCTTTCTAAATCCCCTTATCCCTTTAAAAATATTTTCAACTTCGTAAAAAAAATGCTCGAAATCCGTAAAAAAAGCTAGGAATCCTTTGAAACGCAATGAAATTTCACTTATTTTTTAAAATTCTATAAAATCTCTTGAAATATTACGAAATTCTTTGGAAACCCTCACATTTCCTTTATAATCCCTTAAAATTCCTTGAAATCGTTAGAAAAAGTAAAAATCCATTTTAAAGAGTATAAATCATTTGAAAGCCCTTGAATATCACATAAAACCAAAGGAAATTCGCTAGAATTCAAATTAAATTTATTAGTTCAAGTTCAAGATGCCTTGAAATGCTTAAAAAAATTGTAATCCAAAGGAAATATTTTTAGTATTTTAAAACCCGATGAAATATTTTACAATTAGTTTAAACATTTAAAAATTTCACAGGATTATTATAAAAGTCTTTAAACCCGTAAAAGTCCCACGGCTTTAATCCTTTGGAAATTGTTTAAATTCGGTCAAATTCTTATCTGACAAAATCGCTTAAAATTAATAAAAACTCTCTGGAATTCAAATTAAATTAAACTTATTTCCTAAATTTGTCTAAATAAAAAATTTTTAATTTGTATAAATCTTTCAAATCCGTTAATCTTGTGAAATTCCTTGAAATATTTTGAAATCCCTATGAATCTTTGAAATCGTGAGGAGTCGATTGACATTTTGTTTGATATATTTTCTCATTTTCAAAATTCGCAGAATCCCTTGAAAATTGTTGAAATCCTTTGGAATCCCTTAAAACCTCATGATTTGTTCGAAAATCTTTAACTTCCGTGACATTTTTATGAAATCACTTAAAATCAATAGAAATTCTCTATATAATTAAAATTAAATGTATGCATCAAAGTTTTCAAGCGTTTCAATCCCTATAAATGTTTGAAATCCTTTAATCTTGTGAAATTTCTTCAAATTCCTTTAAAAAATCTTGACATCTCTAGAATCTTGAGAAATCGCATTGAATTTAATTATGTTTATTTTCCCAAGAGCACTATAAATATCTTGAAATCGTTCAAATCTCTTGAAATCCTTTGAAATTCCTTAAAACCTCCTGATATGTTTGAAAATCTTTGCAATGCCATGAAATTTGATTAAAGTCTTATAATGATTATCAATTCTAATTTTTCCATATAATTATAGTCCTATACTGAATTTCCTATAATATTTTTTCGTCAGGGGATATCCCAAGGTATTATGGAAGATCGCAAGGGAGTGCAAAGGATTGCATTGGGTTACATGAGATTGCACAAGATTGCAGAGAGAGTACAGCAGATTGCAGGAGTAATTTACCCCTCAGATCGTGTGTAAATTATGACATACGATGCCCTTTTCAAGATCTCTGCCTGAGATGTTTGCTAGAGAGATCAATAATCGACCCGAGTCGTACAAGCGACCTCTGTCAGAGCAAGCGACCTCTGTCGGAGCAAGCGGCCCATGGAGAATCAAGTGACCCGTGTTTGAGGAAACGACCCATGTCGGAGCAATCGGCACGTGTCCGAACGGTGTTGTGTTACTAGTGCGTTGTTTGTATTAGCAACATGTCAATTCTAAATTGATCTAAAATTTATCCTCCACTCA
This sequence comes from Belonocnema kinseyi, assembly GCF_010883055.1. NCBI lineage: Eukaryota > Metazoa > Arthropoda > Insecta > Hymenoptera > Cynipidae > Belonocnema > Belonocnema kinseyi. Next base: position 114,838,953 of record NC_046658.1, on the reverse strand, counting down.
TATACATCCATTACTTGGTCCCCGGTTATCACAATCGTTATCAACATTCCATGACATCGTGCAGTACAACAGTAGAATTTTAATACTGTTATGTAAAATTTACTGGATCATCATCATTAGTTGTTGAGATAAATGAAGTGAACATCTGGGGAGATACCTCTTGATCGGTAAATGCGTTTATGCGTGAGAGCGTCGGTTGCGTTCCGAACATGAATGACCATAGCGGGTATAAATACGTCAAAGGTTTCCACTCCATAGCGTTCAAACATTTCATCAAAATCCACATCATCAACCACGTTAAAGTACCAAGATTCACTTTAATTTGAAATAACACTTTTTCCCATTAAACGTTTTTTCCTATCAGCGTGTATATTCATATGTGACAACGAATAAAAGCGTAGAATTTGTTAAAAAAAAATAGAAAACGAACGCCCGGTACACGCTCAGTTACTATTTTTGTTTTTGTCTCACGCAATTTTTAAATTTCAATATGAAATTAATATTAATACACAATCTTTTGTTTGAAATTTGAGTGACTGACTATGATTCTTGGATATAGAGTCTCATATGACCAGTATTTTGAAATGTAACACACATCCTTATACATTTCCGTTGACTGTCATTAAATAGTAGGAGAAAAGTTAATACTATTTAATAAAACACTACTGAAATTTTATAAGACTTCACATAAAACTTTACATCCAAGATTGAGACAGTCACCAAAATTTAAATAACTATTTCTTTTCGTATATCTATTATCTAAAATAATTTAAATAAAAGCAAGGACAATATATGCACAATCAAATTGTTGCACCTTCAATAAAAAATGTCAATTTTTTATGTCAAATTATTATTATTTAAAATAACCGATTTCAGGTGAATAACGTTCATATACACTATTATTATACAATTTTGCAAATATTGTTTCGAATTTAGTGACTTTTTTCATTAAAAAGAGCAATTTTAGATCAAGGAGGTGGCTATTTGCACCAATATTTCGGTACAGCTAGCCGGATTTTTTGGTACATATTAACAATTAGTTTCAAATAATCGATTTGTAGTGAAAAAAGTTAATATATAATCCTAAATTGTTCGAAAATTGTAAATCTTCTATAACACCTATACTCATATTTCCGGTTTTAATTTTCAATTATTTTTAAAAAGAACAGCCTTTTCACTGAAAAATTATACCATCATTAATAACAATGTGATATTTCAAACCCTAATAAATATTTTTTCCACGGCCTGATAATAAAGGAGAGCGATCCATCGACTTTAATCCAAACCAGGTTAATTTTTTAAATATTTTATGTCACGGAATATCAGTCAAATGGAACTATTTCAAACGATTTTAAACTTAATTATAAAATTTCATTTAATTAGAATTTATAATCAATAATTTAATTTGCAGCAAATCATGTAAAAAATTGAAAGTTTCTGACGCAAATTCTTATTTTCCCGGGATATATTAATCTGGAATCATTAACTTGTGGAAACAATTTCAATTTTAATCAAAAATAATAATTCTGCAAAATTGTTGTTGGGATTCTGAAATATATATATCTTATCTATTATGTTTAAAAATATACCCTTTTTATACAAACAGAATTATTTGGCTGCAAGATAAACGAAGTTTTTCACAAAAGGATGATGTTTGCTACAGAAAGATTTTCAAGGACAATAAATGAAGACTTCAGTTAAAGAGAACACACCATTCATGTCAAGAAAAATTCTTTTGCCACAAAAAGACATTTCCCTAAGGTGTGAATTTTTGCGAAAATTCAGATCTTTCTCAGGGACTGTGTTGTAATATATTACTTTGAAATTATTTTGCAGTCATATTGTACACTAACATTTGTAATTTGGATTGTTTTTTTCTTCCGCTTGAAAATTTTACGATGATAAAACTTTCATTCGAAAAGTCAACTTTGCTAGGTATGTTCGCTAAAAATATTTGCATTGTGAACGTCAAAAAAAGACTTTCTGGAGATTTTATGAACCAATCGATTTCGTTAAAAATATTAGGCGCTATAAGCTCTTTAAATTGAATATAGTTTGAAACCTTCAACATGAAAAACATAAAACCTCTTTTTACATTCCATGTGTGATGAGTTTTTTGAATAAATACTTTAGTGCTCTCAATGTTTCATCTTTATTTGATTAATCTACGCACTTCAAAAAAATGGTAAAGCTTGTTTTGAGTTCAATCTAATCTACATTATAAGCTTTAATATACATAATTTTAATAGTTAATTCCAAACTCATCTGGTCAAAAAAGGACTATGCAAAAATTGAAAAATCGATAATATAGTAAAATTGTCTACACCATGACGTGGATGAGAAATCCAATTAAATTTTGGTCTGATATTAGCTTCTCATATTTTTTAATATTTCTCTTACGCTTGTTCACTTCGACTAGAGTACACTGTGAATTACCAGAATAAAATTTTCATCGATTAATAACCATTTCAGCTTTATCGACTTTTACTTCGCATATGTAATAAGGTTATTCATGGGAAAATGTGCGTTTTTCTCTTGTAATCAAACATTGAAATCGAGTTCCCTCCGATAGGTTTTATAATTTAAAATACCAATTTTTTACAAGGACGATCAAAAGTTTTAAGAAGAAAATTTAATTTGTTCTTTCAAAATGACTTTTTTCATTATTAAAATATTAGAGTGAACAAAATCCAAAATTGCTTTTTTAATGCTGACATAAACAAAGTTATCTGTTTCCTAATTTTTTAATAATTTGATAATGATTGCTTGGAAACTATTTTGCTAACTTCTTGAATAGTAAGTGCGACAAATTCCAGAAATAACTTCTACACACGTTAACTAATTTGTGAACAATTCGTTAATTGGATCCAATTGAGTATGTCAAATAATGAGTTACTGATCAATGCAATATTATTAAATTGCCGATTATCCAAGTTAATTTGAAAATAATGATTAATATTTCGTCAATCGGATTAAAATATATACAATGCATAATTAATTTCAATTTCATGAAAAATGAATTAAATTAAAGCTGAAGAGAGCTTTATTCGTAGTATAGGCGATCCATTAACGAGAAATGTACTGTCTATATCTATTTTACACACGAGAATAATTTTTTTAACATAGATGATTTTTAAAATGAAAGCTTTAAACATAATATAATTTAAATTTGAAGGCTTAGCAAGTTAAACAATATTTGTATTTTAAAATATAAACTTCTTTAAATCGAACATTAAACAGCATACAATTTTTGAATGACTTGACAATAGTCTAAAAATATTGAAGAATCTTCATAGCATTTTATTATCACTTCAAAGTTTCTCGATAATCTCGCAACCATCTCCCAGTTCCTAGGAAATTGAAATTGCTTCAAAGTTTCTGAACTCGCATCAAACGAGACATTTTTTGGACATCCAGGCATTTATGTCAGTCTCAACTAAATATATATATATTATTATAATGTAACCGCATAATTAGAGCAGAAGTCAACTTGGTGTAAATGACAGGAGTCCAATTTCTGTTAATATCAACAAGGAATTCTAAACATCTTAACAAAATTCCTTGCTAATATAACAACGAATTCCGACATGTCTACTCCTCTCAACTATGAAACTAGTTTAATCACCCACATATATTTATTCATCTTCAAGATGTACCAAATTTTATTCCAAAATGATCTAATACCAAAAAATTCTATTCGCGAATACTACAATCCAAGATTCCTCATCGATCAGGCCCTTTATAGAGAAAGAGAAAACATGTTGGAAATAGAAGTTTGGCTCCTTAATTTGGTTCCCTGTTAATAATTTTCTGTTCGTAATTTCCGTTAGTTGAAAGGCGAAAGCAACCTGTCATTCTTCAAAAAATAAATGAAAACGAAATTGCAAAAATGTTTAAATATGTTTAAATAATATAAGAGAATCTAGATTTGCATTAAAAAATTGTATAAAGTCACATCAAGAGTGAAGCAAAGAAAAACGATTCTTATCTTTAAATATCATCTTAAATAATTAAGTTTTAAACAAAAAGGAAGATAACAGAAAATGATCGTTCGGCAAGGCAGTAATCCAACATTTCAAACGAAGCGGATTGCACCTAAAGCTTTTCCTCAAACGAAGGTACTTTTATTCAATCTAAGATTAAGATCATAACTCCAGGCAATTAAACTTTTTTTCTGACAATCTCTGAAAAACCCGATTACGACAGGATAAAAAAATCAATTTCACTCACTTTTCGTAAGACACTATCAGATATAAAACACCAAGGTATGAAGATTCGAAACGAGCGAATTTCTTTTATTGCTAGACTCCACTTTTACAGACCTCAAACTTTCTCGTTAAGTCGCATTACCTCGTAATTCCGTTTTCGTTGATTGAGAACTGCGATCTTTCAAACTACGCGAAATCGTAAAAAAACGCACTAACCTTTCAGAAGAATAATGACAGAATCCATCATCCAGTCTCCTTCTGAATTCAAGTCCTTTCTGCTAAATTCCTTGGAGAACAATTTTCGGAAACCGATATCCCGAATCGTCAAAATCATCATCAAACTCAAACTTGATTGCAACTAATTATCCCCAAAGATTGGTTAATCGACCGATTATTTATACAGCAATTGTCGGTTAAAGTGCAAATCAGTCCACAGGTGTTTCATCGGTCAAGAATTTTCCAGTCATTGTTCACAGTAAATCTCTGAACAATTTCAACACTATTTCCAGTTTCTTGAGCTTAACTTTTCACGGAAATTTGCTCGTTCACGACGATTTTCCTGTACAGGAATGAGAGACACATATTTCCTGGAGAATCATGGAAATGGGGGTTTCCGGCGCTGCTACAGGTGTTCGTGGGACCAAAGACTGGAGTGCCGGTTTAAGACTCGAACGCGAAAAGGAAAATGTCCTTTCGAGGATATTTTTCATAGCTATTTTTCATAACACTTGAGAGGACTCACTTCCGCTTCCGGCGAACTTATCCTCGACCTCTTCGATATGGCGATGTTTTTTTTGTAGCAGTTTCCGGACAAGTAGGGATGACTTGACAAATGTTTTTCTTTCATCAAACCCTTGACTCAAAAATTGGATTTGGCGGTTCTCAGAGGGCTTATAAGCCGCGCAGAAACGATGCGCATCGAGAGTCGAGCTCGACGTTCGCCGTACGACTAGACTGGGACGATGTTCTTGCCGTTGACCCGGAGCTTTCATGCGACGCTTGCGCTGCGCCGCCAAATTATTGCCCTATCCGGAAAACCGTCCCACCTATGACGTAACTTATCGTGACGCCCTACCGGTATTCCCCTTGTCTATCACGTTACTCTTGTATGTACTTTAAATACAGTACACGGCCTAAGACTCAATTATCTCTTCCAGTTTGCTAACGTGAAGAAAAGAGAGAGTTTTTCTTTAGAAAACAATTCTCTAAAGACAAATAGGTACGGAGGGACGAGCTTCAATAATCTTCAATGGAAAGCAGCTTTCCTATTGGCTCAAGTTCAAATTTGAATTGGTCCTAATACGAAATTGCGGAACCGGCACCAATTGGTATATGGATACATTTTTTTTCTGAATAACATTATAACTAAACAGCATAAGAGTTCTAAGAATTCTCACCTAAGCGTTCTTTTAACTAATATGAATGTAATTCTTTGCTGTGCCCATGACAATCTGCAAGTAAATTATAATGTTTATAAACATAATAGACGTTTTCTAAATTAAAAGAAGCTTTTTAAGATGAAGCATTAACCAGAAATAAATTTAAAAATATCTTTATGTACACCTATGAAATTTCAATATTTTTTATATTATAATATTATTATTATTATTATACAAATATTGAATTTACCTAATGTTAGTACTAATTAGAATTCACCAATTTAAAACTTTTTCTCCGTACGATTTTTAAACATTCAAATTCAAGTTGAAATTAAATTCTGAGAATTGAGAACAAGAAAATACGTATTATCAGTTTGTTTTTAAATTTAAAGGTATAAATATAATTTTTTATAATATTCTAAAGAAAATTAAACAAGTATATTTGAATATTTCAAATGTGTCCAAACAAACATCTAGAAGGTTTTAAATACATTTTTTTTTATTTTGTATAAAGATTTTACAAAATATCAGGAAAAATTCGAGTCTTTAAAAAAATGTTCAGAACTAGTCCTAAACAACTGAAGAAATAATTGATACATTTTGGTAAATGTTTCCAAATTTTCAAATATTTCCAATATATTTAAAGCGTCTTAAATTCCCTAAAATATTTTTAACCTGCTCGAATTTTTTGGAAATTTTGAAAAATCTTAAAAAATGCCAAGAATGGCCTAAAAATCTTCTAAGTTTTCCCAAGCAAATTAAGAAAATGTGTTTAATCTCTTGAAGCGTTTATCAATTTTATTTTTGAAAACATTAAAATTAAAATTTGTAATTACATAATTATTTCTAATTAATACTTAATAATATAAATGTGATAATAATAACAATAAATAGAATAATTAATTTCAACACATTATTATTTAAGTAAATTTATTTTTAATTTAAATTTTTTGAACATCTTTGAGATCTCAACACTCTTTTTAAATCTCTTTAATTCTACTAAATATTTCTTGAATTCACTCGATTTAAAAAAAATTCTAAACTTTCCAAATTCAAACATTTTGCTTTAAAACCTTCCACACTCTTTTTCCAAGTTTTAGAAAATCGTTTGATATATTTAAAAACCATTTTTAATTTTCTTTTGAAGTCCATTTTTATATCTGCAAAATAAGCAAAATTGTCTTAAAATCTTTCGTATTCTTCTTTGAAAATTTTTTATGTATTTTTAAATAATCTCAAAGTCTTCCATTTTTTATACATTTTAAAATATTTAAAACTAACAACTTTTATTTTAAAATAAAACCTAAATTATTTAAGACTTGCCCAGAAATCTTAAAGAAATTTCATAATTTTTCATTTTTATAATTTAAATTCTAAATTAATTTAATTATAAATTATAAATTAATTACATTATATTTAAATTATTAAATAATGTAAAATTTTCATGATTATTTATTCATAATTATTTCATAATTTTCAAAAAATTATACATAATTTAGTCAAAATACTATTTTAAATCTTCAAAAATTGAATGGCTTATAATTTTGCTTTATAATTAAAAATTATAAAAAATTATTTGTAATGTGTGGAAATTGGAAGATTTATAATTAAAAACTCTCGAATCTTGACAAAATTTAAGCATTTTTATGTATACATCTTTGAAATTGAAAAGATTTTGCAAATTAAAAATTTTGAATTTTGCGAAATTATTTGAAATTTGTTGAAAGTTGAAGATTTAGAATTAAACAGTCTATATTTTTGACAAAATTACAGAATTTTTATTCAAATATCTGTAAAGTTTAATAAATTTCAATCTTAAATCTTCACAATATAATATTTTTTCCATTTTAAAACTTCTGAATTGAACTCTTCCACTATAACTATTCAACATTGAACTACATATTCCAAAAAAATGTTTAAATTTACATAATTCAAGACTATAAACATTCCGAATGTATGAATATGCAATTTTATGTTTTACAAATTAAATGATTAAAATTGCAAATCGTTAAAACTGATAAATTTTTAATTGTAAATCTTCCAAATTGAACTATACCAGAAAACGTTTAAAATTATTTTCATATATTCAAAATTTGCACATTTTTATTAGTAACTCTTCAAAATTGTATAGTACTTTGAATCGTAAATATTAAAAATCAAATCGTTTTTAATTTTAGAAATTCACCTTAAAAAATTATGTAATATAATTTAAAAAAAATATAATCTAGAAGATTTAGAATGAAAAAATCTAGATATCTAAACATCTAAGCATCTTCAACTGTAAATCTTAAAATGTACACATTTTCAATTGTAACTTTTTAAAAGTTTTGGGATACTCATTTTCATGAAATGAAAACCATTTTCAAGTTTATAATTCACCATATTAAGTTAGCCAAATTAAATTCAAAAATTCGCTTATAAAAATTCAAATTCTACGATTTCAAAAAATGTATAATACTCATTTACTAGTGCAGATTCTAAAAGAAAGATCGATGTGTTTTTCAAAAAAAATGTTTTATATAATATAAAAGAAATGTTTTTAATCTCAAATTCTTTAAAAAATTGCTTTTTCTAGCACCAATAAATCGTGTGGATGAAAAAACACATATTTCAAAATATTTTTGCAAAAAAAAATTATTCCTCTTGAAAGTGACCTTTATACCTCGTACCTATATATATATATATATAATGTACGGTATCTCAGGAAGATGAGACTTGAGCTGATGATGAGAGAGGCAAGAGGGAGGATCCTTAACTATTTCGAGAATACTCACTTTGCTGAGATGTGCTGACAAATTGAATGTTTATTACATTCTCATCATTTGCAGTTTCCTCTACGACAGTGAATTATTTGCTATTTCAGACATTGCAGATTTAGATGAAAAATGGAATTCCGGCAATAAATCTACATTTTCCCCCTAATTTCATTATCATTAGGTCACTTTTGCCTCTACTTGCTACTGCAAATTGCGCTGTGGGATCGTCCATAAACTATGTTAACAATTTTAGGCTATTTTTTACCCCAAACCATCCCCTCTCGTTGACGATCGTATATTTGTCCTCACTTCCCTGAAAAGTAACATAGTCCAAAATTCTATCAAAACATAGGAAAGAGGGTGAATTTCAAGAAAATTGGACAATAGCGGCGAAATAAATTCTCTCAAATGAAAATAGTGCAAATGCCATTTTAAATTCAATATGAAACACTAACCAGATTAATTTTCTAACCAAAAATACAAATTTTTAAGAAAATACATGAATTTTCTACTAAATGTTAAATTTTCAACTTATAAAGAAAAAATGGCTAAACAAAAATAAAGTAATGAAATTTTCCGATGGATAAATTAATTTATTCTTAATAAAAAAAACTGATTTTCATCAAGAAAGTTAAATTTAAAGCAAATAATTCAATGTTGGGAAATATAAATTTTTAACAAACTTGTTCAACTTTCAACCAAGTAGTTAAATTTTTAACCAAATATTTACATTTAAACCAAAAATATTAATTTAAAAAAAAAAAATTAATTTTTAACTGTATATACGATTATATATCAAACTGTTAAATCCTTAACCTAACCAGATTAATATTTAAAACCAAACAGTTGCATTTAGAACCGAAAAGGATATATTATCAACTTAGAATATAACTTTTGACCACAAAAGACGAATTTTAAACTAAATATGCAAATTTTTAACCAAATTGAATAATTTGATGTAAATAAAATCAGTTTTTCTTATTTATAAATAGTGAACAAATTTCTCTCAAGCTACGGTGAGAATCGAACCCAGGTCTTTCAGATTGCCGATCTGATGCTCTTACCCACTATGCTTCGAAGAAAAGAGATCAATTTCTTGACAATCCCCACATGTTGAATTACGACGTAATTCTATATGCATGTAAGATTAATTTTCCAAAATTGCTTCAGCGTAATGAAGACCATATGAGCAATTTGTTCACAATTCATGAATAAATATCTATTTAAAAAAAATTGATTTTAGACAAATATATACAAAACTAATTAATATTAAATTAGTTAATACATATTATATGTTAAAAACCATCAAATCAAAAATTATTTCAACAAAATTTGTGAATTATAAAGCCAAAAAGACAAGATTGTTTAATTTTTAAGCAAATATTTACATTTGAACAAACCATATTTATTTTTAACAAAAAAGATTGAATAGATTATTAGTTGAAAAATTAATTTTCAGTCAAAAAAAATTATTTTTAACAACAGAAATATATATGTAACTAAAATTATGAATCTTAAAATAATGAATTTTTCAACAAAAGAGTTTAACCCAGAAGATAAATTTTCTGTAAATTTGACAGTTAAACTTTTGAACAAGGAGGTGAAACTAATGCAAATGTCAACTAAGTCTGATGAAATTCTTCTATAGCGCCGTTTGTTGGGGCTGACGGTGGGTGGGAACTAACTCATTATAGCCGCTCTGCTTTTGTGTCTTCAAGCCTAAGTGCTCGCCTGAGTGACAACCGTAGACCCCCCGCACCCCGAACAGCTCCTGCTCTACAACTACTTGCGGTGCGGCGTAAATTCTTAGAAGGGCTACAGAAGGAAGGGCTATTAAAGGGTTTCATTGTAGTTGAATTTTCAACTAAGAGTGATACATTTTTAACCACATAGTTTAACATTTTACCAGAAAGATGAATTTTCCAGGAAGGTTATTTTTTTCAAAATAATACGAATTTTCAACAAAAAATATCAATTTTCAAGAAAATTGTTGAATTTTGAAGCCAAAAAGACGAATTATCTACTAAGCTGTTCAACTTTAAAACCAAAAATATGACTGTATCAAAAAATTATTTTTTTTATCAAAAAGTTTAATTTTTTAATTTAATTTTTAACCGAATGGTTTAATTTTCTAATAAATTGTTGAATCCTAAACCGAAGCAGATTAATTTAAACTCAAACATCACGCAAGATTATAGAAATTACGTGGAATTTTAAAAGATTGCAAGGATCACACAAAATTACGCGGGATTAAAATTGAAAAACGCAAATCAAACAAATTAATCCATATCTCTAATAATATAAGGGACTGTGATGTTTACATACAAAAATTTAAAGAATTAATTCTGGAATTGATGTACAAATATAATTGTTGTTTAAAATTAGAATTACGGAAGGAAAGTTTTTTTAAATAAGCTTAAATTTCTTCTGTGTTAAAATTTTTTTACAAATTTTTCTCGGGAAAATAAGGCATTGCTGATAAGCTAAAGAGGTGCATTTTTTGGAAGTTGAATTTTTAAGAATGGCGTTTATTTTCAAGCAAGACACGATTTTTTTATCTGAAAGGTCCAATTTTTAACATAAATAGTAGAATTTTTGACTCAAACAGATGACTGTATCAGAATAGTTTAATTTTTAACTTACAAAGATGCGTTCGTTTTCTACAAAGAAAGATGACTGTTCTATCAAACGATGAATTCTCAATTAATTGAACTAAACGAAAAAACTCATTTTTAACAAAATGGTTGAATCCTCTTCCAAACAGATAAACTTTCAATCAAAAAATATGAATCTTCAACCAAATAGCTTAATTTTGAACATTTTAAATCCAAAATGGAAGCGTAAAATTTTTAGTTTAAAAAATTAACTTCCAACAGAAAAATGTAATTTTTAGCAACAACAAAAAGACGAATTTTTAACCATATTGTTAATTTTCTATGAAATTGTTGATGTTCAAGTTATGACAGATTAATTTCAAACCGGAAATAGTGAAATTTGTAGATAAAAACATGAATTTTTATCAAAATAATTTAATCCTCCGCCAAATGGATGGGTTTTGAACTCAAAAAACATGTTTTGAACGAAGAATGCAATCGTCAAATTGTTAGAGATTTTCAACCTGTTGAATTCAACCAAGAAATGCGAATTTAAAAAAAGACGAATACTCGACTAAAAAGATGAATTACAACAAAGAAGATTTTTCTAGCTAAAAAGATGAATTAAAAAAAACCGTTAATTTTCAAATAAATAATATAATTTTCTACCCAATTATTGAATTTATAAGCCAAAAAGACTAACTTTCTAAAAAAAATAAAAATGTTAAATAAATTGTCGTTTGAAACAGTTCGATGAATATGTGGAATTTCTGACCAGAAATTATAAATTTTCAACAAAAATTATAAATCCTTAACAACAAAAATAGTAATCTTCAAGAAAACATTCCACCCAAAAGATCATTTTTTGACTTGAAGATTGTCTAAACATGGAATAGGTAAATTTTCAAATAAAGAGATGAATCTTTAAGAACAACAAAAATGAATTGTTACCAAAGTAGTTCATCTTTAAAAAAACTGAATCTTTTACCTAAAAAAATTTCTTTTTAACAGGGTAGTTGAATTCTTTAAAAAATGTCAAAAAGGTGCCATATGTCTTAAAATTCGCAAACTTGGTTAAAATCTGTCAACAGAAAACGTTCTAAATGTTATCTAAGTTCGTATCGCTACTTCCATTGACCCGACCGTAGTTTTTGGCGTTCCAAAAATTAATTTTATTTATCATATATTTAAGTACACTTGAGAAATAGAATTAACTATAACTGCAAACTTTATTGTAGTACAGCATTTTTCTTAGTACTTATCGAATTGTTGACAGGAGCCATAAATATTTGCATTAGACTTGAAAAGTTCTTATCATGCCCAAAAAATTGACACATGGGATTTTACGTTTCTTAAAAATTAAAATTATCAGTTTGTCCATTCCTGTAAAATATTTTGATTAATAATAAGTACTTAATGAATTCGAAGTGCAAAAATTTGTCCCATAAATGTTGCGCGAAACTTTTTTTTTCACTTTATTCTATATTAATTATGATTCTCTGGCATACCACGAATATGTTACGGTGAAAATTATCATTACATACACTTTTTTTATAGTTTTTTGCTATCTCGCGAATATTTCAATATAAAAATTAAAATAATTGGGCTGGTTTTTTTTAAATAGTAGATTTTTTTCTTTCTTTAATTTGGCAAGCAAACATTTTCCTTAAAAGAAAAAGGAATTGTTGACTTACTTTTTATTTACTGAATTTTTGTATTGATTATGATTTTTCACCATTTCACGAACATTTGAAATATAAATAATTAGAAAATGTATGGGTCTATCTTTGTAAGAAGTGAATTTTAGTTCGTAATTATATCGAAATGCAAAAATTACCTAAAAAGATATGGTACTATAATAAAAAATTTGAAACACATCATTATCCCTAAAATGATAAAGCAAATGTTTCCATATTTGTACTGGATTTTAAATTTTTTTATTATTTTCCGCTATTATTCCACGAGCATTTAAAGATAAAGATTAAAGTAATTCTTTGAGTGCTTTCTAAAAAATTCGATTTCTAGATTTAATTGATTCGAACTTCATTCATTTTCCCTTTGAAGCCAAAACAAATATTATGGATGCAAACAACTTTATTCTTATTCACAATATTCGCTTCTTAGTATACGAGGGTAGTTCAATAAGTCCTTAGAATGACCAACAGATGGCGCGCGAATCGCTCCAAATCATCTGTTTTCAGTCAGCACCACTCCCGACTAGAT
>NC_046658.1:114816356-114825693 GCF_010883055.1 Belonocnema kinseyi | reverse complement strand
GAAAACGCACTTTTCTGAAGGATTAAAAAAACTTGAAAAGCGATTGACCAAGTGTATAGAGCTCCAAGGAGATTATGTTGAAAAATAAAAAAAACTTTACCCCAATACTTATTGAACTACCCTCGTAGTAACATGAAATATAAAACACTTCTACACATTTTTGCATTTCAAACTTATTAAATCCAAAAATCAAATTTTTATATAAATAAATTAAATGCAAAAATTTCTCTAAAAAGTCATAGTAAATGTGGCTTTACATTTCTTCTACCTTGCTTTTTTTAATTAGTTAATACCTTAATGTGCACCGTCCACCCCTTTATGTTATCTATAGGAATCACACGGGAATTTGTTGTTGTAAATTCTGTCTAAAACGTGCAAATACATAATAAAATTTCCATTTATGGTGCCCAGAAAAACCACCCCATGAAAGGGCAATAAGAGTTTTGTGGAATGCTGGCTTTATATATTTTTCCATTTATTTACAGGTCCTCGTGAATGGATATATTAAAAGATTTTATATATCTATTAGATACTTTGATATTTTTTAAAACCATCCATTTTTCACATTACATTAAAAAATAATAGTGCCTACTGAACGCTATGGGGCCATCCATAAATTACGTAACACTTCATGGGGGGGGGGTCCAGCGCAGTGTTACACAATGGCGAAAAACTACAGGGAAAAGTCGGAAAAAGCGTTACATAAGGGGGGGGGGTCAAAATGGTCGGGAAATTGCGTTACGTAATTTATGGATGGCCCCTATGACGTAATTAATGAATGTGATAATTAAATACTTTAGTTTGAGTTATGTGCTTATATTTGGACAACTTTTAATTATTCAAATAAAAGTTTTAAGAGGAAAAAGCTAGACGGTATTTCCACGAAAATGTATACCAGAGTTTGGGAAATTCAAAGTTTCAGACTAGTTTTGCATACAAAATAAAGAGGTCTCAATAAGGAGAAAACATAGTAGGCTTATTAATCTGAAATTAATTTAGCAAATAATTAAAAATTAATTTAATTGATTACTAAATTTAATTAAGTTAGCATGGTTTAATGTTCGTGAAAATAACATCGGTGATTTATCTGCTATGGAGATATCACTTAAACCTCATGTAACTCGTTACGCATTTATATTAAATTACATTACATATCATTTCTATTAAAAATTTATGAAATTCTTGTAAGCGCGTGCATCACGCAAAAATGTTTGATTACTTGTCCGAACCTTCAAAATTATAGAAATAAATTTTTGAATTTCATGTCGGATATGGAATTCAAAGCATTTTTGCACTCAGATTGATAGTTCTGTTTTCTTATTCTTGACACACAATGAGGCAAGGTTTTCAAAATACAATTTTCATAAAATTTTCTACCTAGCAGATGCGAGAGGAGAGGTAAAATTTATGCCGGAAAATTTGCTTGAAGAAAGGGTGGTGAAAGGATGCCGTGAGACCATAGAGGAATTATTATTAAAAAGTATTGCTGACGATAAAATAGTAAAATCAGAGTAATCTCGCAGCCAGTGAAATCTTTCCGCAAGGACGATTTCCGCTCTTCTTTCTGAGTGATTTTCTTTTATGTCTGAACTTTAAAAAAAATATGGATAATTTTATGTTTAAAACTGTAATACAATCTTCTTTCTTCTGACAAAAACAATCTATAATACATCCACGTACATAATACTTACCATTACACATGAGTTCACGTGAAGTTAGTAAAAATGTATTATATGTTTATTTATCTATCTACTAATTAATTAATTTATTATTTATACATTACAACTTGCAAACAAAAGAATTGATCACCTAAAACTCGCTCCTGAAAACATTTGATTACGTTGATAATTGTCTATCATTTGCCACAATTTCCAACAATTCCGAAATTTACACGCCATTACTGTTGAAATTACGATTCAAACCACCATAAATGGATATCCTTGGAGGTAATTAAAAATAGCTTTTCGTTTTCGATTTTAGAATTAAATGAAAGAAAAAACATCTACTACTCATTCTGCTAAATTAAAGAAAACGAAGAACTTTTATATAATTTTGCATAGTACGAAGTATACAATCTCGCGAGTTTCTTATAAATAATATCTTTTTAGTCCTTGCAAATATCTAAATGTGTACAAATAGTACTATTTGAATGTAAATTAAATAAATAATATTAAAAAAATAATTAAGCATTTCTTGAATTTCTACCTAATGTCCATGAATTTGAGTAATGCTTAAAACAAATTTTTATTTTAGCTTCATACATTTAAAACTTAGTGCACATTTAATATAATAATATTTGGAATAAACAATATATTCCATAAATAATCAAATTATGAACTTGCATTTAAAATTTTCTATTCTCTCTTGATGTCATAATCAAGTTTGATCATTTTTTCATTTCTTTCTTGATGCTCATTTTCAATTTTAAAGTTGATTTAAATGTGAAACAAATTCTTTCTTTGGTAAAGGGCGATAAAGATATTTTATTGTTCCGGAAAATTTTTTTTTTTTAATCAAACCAAATTTATTTGATTTAAATCCGTCATTATTTAACACAAACGAATGTTATTTGAATCGAACAAATCCTATATTTAATACAGGATCAAACAAACATTTTTTTAATTGAAATTTCAAACAATTATTTGATATACTTTTAGAAGAAATTAGCAACTGCGAGTCACATAAAAATAACATGATCAACATACCACAAAATAAAATTGACGATTCTGCAGAGCTTTGAACGATTTTGCAAAGCTTTGAAGAATTTGTTTGATATCAATAGTGGTGTATTTGAATCAAACAAATATTTGCTTCAGTCAATCACATTTTTGTTTGACCCTATATCGAAGAAAGAATTTATTTGATTGAAACAAACATTTTTCAGAGTGTAAGCTTCAATGAAAGCTACAACGATGAATTTGTTTGTCAACCTGAAAAAAAATATTTTAAACCAATAGAAAGAATGTTAGGTATTACATATTGTATAGATTTCCTTTCTATATTCTTCTTCATGCTCCAATTAAACATTATTGCTTTGTTCTTATAAGTATTTTTTAAATTTTTCAAAAAATGTAGAATTTACAAAGATCATTATCAATACTTCTGAAATTATAATTATGTTTCTTATCAATCTGAAGGCGAACTTACATTTTCATTAATTTAGGGAAAACCTACTTACAGTGGATAATACAACCTGCAGTAGATAATCATCAATTAAAATTACTAATATAACTAAAATAATTATTTTAATTAACAGTCAAGACATTGTACTTTTGCGGCAACATTTAATAAACCATGAATAAAAAGTACGAAGGAATGTTTTCATGATCCCCAATTTTTAAAGTTATAAAAAGAGATCTTAAAAATTACTTACATTAGTTCAACTAGTTAAAGGTATTTTCAGAATGCGCTGAGATATCTAGGAACATTAGAGGGATATTCTTTTATTCTGAGGGTTTATATGAGAATTCGCAAATTCTGGAAATTCTGTTGATATTAGAGCTTCAGGTGTGAATAAATATGATAGCCTCAAAAGTTTGACTTGTGAAAAGTTGCGCAAACTAATATACGAGGGTGGTTCAAATATGATCGAGACAAATACTCTGACACGTTTATTTACTATCGAAAAAATTTACAAAAATTTACAGTTTTCTGGGTATTTCCCCTCACAAGTTACGCATTTTGCCCACCTTTCAGGAAGTTTTTTGATGACGGTATCGAAGAATTCCTTGGGAAACGCGGACAGCCATGTGCACAGAAACTCCTCTACCTCGTCGTCGGTGTTGAATCGTTGACCTCCGATGGCTTCTTTCAGTGGTCCAAACATGTGGTAGTCGAAGGGTGATAAATCTGGACTGTAGGGGGGAGGGGGGGTGTTCTAGTACCTCCCACCCCAATTCCGATATTGTATCGAGCGTGAGACGCGCGGTATGAGGGCGCGTGAATTTTGGCTGGAAGTTCAACAGTTGAGGAACCCATCGCACCGTTACTTTGTGATATTGAAGGTGTTCGTGGATGATAGACTCTACACTATCAATACTGATGCCGACTTCAGCCGAAATGTCTCGAATATTCATCCTACGGTCCTCCAAAATCATTTGTTCTACGCGGCGAATGTTGTCTGGTGTCATGGTGGTTCGCGGTCGACGATCATGCGGCTCATTCTCGACGGTTTCGCAGCCATCCTTGAATGCTTTGGCCTATTTAAACACGGCATCCCTACTCAGGCACTCACCACCGAACTGACTTCGCAAACGCAGAAAAATTTTCATGTTTTGAACGCCTTCCCGCACTAAAAGACGAATGACAATACGTTGCGCAACGGCGGTCGACACTTAACGTTCACTCATGGTCGTAGCACGCGCGTGAAACATGCGCTTCCGACGAAAACTATGCCACACTGTTCGTAAGGGACCCAGCTATCACATACTCAAGCCACGACCTTCAAAACATACATGCGCGCCATCTACAGCGTTTGTCTCGCTCATATTTGAACCACTCTCGTGCTATGTCCTCGAGGATACTGAACTTACAAAATCTTTCCTCTCGGGTTTCCTGACCCGGTGTGGCAATTTAGAAGGGGAAAATAATACGAAATAATTACATTTGGTGATTGATTAAATCGAAATTTTAAATTAAGACAAAAATATTGTAATCTAAATGCGAATAAATACACATAAATCAAACTGAAGTACGCCAGAAATTGATAAAAATTTAACTAAATTTGAACCTTACTGTAATAGCAATAATGAACTCTCTGAATTTGAATCCGTAAAATGAAAATAATTTTCAGTTAAATTCTCCTAATTACTGCATCTAGAGTACAGTCACTGATAATTAGTAAAAATATACTAATTCAATTAGTAATTTTTGCTCTACGCACGCGCACTACACTAAAAAAATTTGCATTAAATCAAGTAGGCTAATTTACTTGGCTGATTTTAATTGAAAGAAGCAAGTATTTTCTTTTTACAAGGGACCGATTTTCTTGCCCTGATTCTGTTGAATAACAATTCTGAAAAAATTCAGGAGTAATACATGGTCGTTTTTTGGTTGATTTTTTCCACTTTCATCTAATACATGCATTTATTTTGCGGAATTTCAAGCTCGTTGCATGAAAATTAGAGAAATCGAAAATAGTGAACGTAGAATATATGCTACACCAGGCACTAAAGGTCTAATAATGCAGTGCAAAACCAACTTTATCTTCTGAGCAAAACTGTCAGTTTGCTAGGCTAATATTTTAGAATGTGTACTGTCCAAATTATCGATGTTTAGCTTAAACTCGACTTCAAGTAAGAGACTATAATGTCCCGTAGATTTAAGAGAGTATATGTACAAGAATTCATAACATCATGTCGACCACTAGGCGATACATGAAGTATAAATGTGCTGGCTTTTCTTGATTCATGATCGTGCACAAAGTCAGTGTTGCGACGAAACTAAGACATTTAAGACGTGGTCACTCATTTATTCCGTCTCGTGTTATTTTTTTTATAATCGTTCATGTTATCTGAATAAACAGAAATCTTTACACCACCTTAGAAATCAATCTTAGAAATTTTAGTGACAGTTTTATTTGTAAGGAAAAGGATCTACAAGTTTGGGAAAGTTTCAGTTAATAAAATGAGTTTAAACGATGAAGATGCAAGCAAACTCTTGTCTGATAAAGTTGATTCCTTATAGCTAGCAAAATTAAAAGAAGAACTAAAGAAGAGAAAAATGAATACGTCGGGTAACAAAGACAAATCAGTTACTCGTTTGAAGACAATGCTTGCGATTGAAAAAGAGCACGGAGATAAAAATGCAGAAGAAGATTAAGGCGAAGTTGAAGATGGAGAGGGATGGTTTCAGTCATAGCAATAGAAGTCAAATGAAGTATTTTTTGACTTTCAAGGATGTTCAGGAGAAAATGGATACTTTCATTGGCGACAATTCCATGAATGTACAAAAAATGGCTGAAAGAAATTCAAGAATTGGCCAAACTTTGCGATTGGTCAGATATTAAAAAAGTAATACACTAACATCGCGCTCATATCTGCTGTCCAAGAACGTAAACATTCACTTATATACTTGCGGGAGGGGATCCCATCAATGCTGCTCAGTGAAGGGGAAATGGCCGCGCTGCGCTCTGATTGGATTGTTTGTCACGTGGTACTGCGAGGTGGTGGATATCAAATGGATATAAGTGACTGTTATGCAGTGTATATGCAAAGAGACTTCTGAGTAGTTCAGCGAAATTGTTTATAAAATTCGAATACAGTACTAAAACGTGGACTAAGTTTTTAAAGGCTTTAAAATCGGAATTTTCTCAATCAGTGGACAGCCATCATATCCGCAAAAAGCTACGTCAAATTTGCTAGTCCTGCTAGTATTGAAACATCAGCGGTGATAAAATATAGCATTGCCGGCATTCAAGATGCAGAGATAAATAAACAGATTCTCTGAGATACCGCAAGTTTAAAAGAATTAAAGGCGAAATTTTCATTATACGAAACAATGAAGGAGAAAATGAAAAGCCACGCTAGAAGATGCAGCTTTCGCTAAGATATACAAAGGACAGGAGTACCAAGCAGCAGCTAAAGAAGACAGAGAAACATTGCTACAAATTCGAAAAAAGTACCATATCAGCGTAGATTGTCCGATGAAGTCAACAGGAAGAAAGTGCTTTAAGTGCAACGAATTTGGTGATGTTGCGCCTGAATGATCCCAAAAGAAAATTTCAGCAAAGGACTCATCGAAATCGGTGTGTAATGTCACATTGGCTGATAACGGTAAGCCTCATACTATTGTTAAAAATTTAACGTATGATTTTCGGGTGTGGCTGGATACAGGTTTTGATTTTACTCTTATTTGCTTCCAAAATTATGCAAAGATCGGGGCACCCCCGTAAATGGTAAAATCATTAAAGTTCAAAGAAGTGTGTGCCAATAATATGACACCAGGCGGGTTTTCAACAGAAATAATTATTGGCGGAGAATTTGTTCAATTGACTGTACACGTAGTATCAGACGAATTAATAAAAACAGAACTAATTCTTGGTCGCGAATTTTGTAAGATGGGTGAATATAGTTCATCAGGAGGGGTCATTACCGATACAAAAATTACCGGAAATTCAACAAAAAGATTTAAACGATGATAAAGTTCCGAGTATTTACAATGTCGATATTTTTAGCGACGAAGTCACTAAAAATATAGCGCAAAAAAAATGTAGCGCAGATTCTGCATGATCACAATGCCGAAAAAATTCAAGGCGTAGGAGCAAAAATGAAAATTATTTTAAAGGGCGATGTGCCAATGTGTCAAAAAGCGAGACGACTGTCAGCCACGGATAAGGATGATGCAAACGCGATAATAAAAGAACGGTCACTACAGCTGGGCCGCGCAGAACCTTTTTCACAGAAAAAATTTATAAAATTTTGCTATCAATCGTACGTAGTTCCGTATGGCATCTGAATCAAATATCAAAAGAGTTTTCCTATTGCCATTTGCTGGAAACACCCTTAAATCTAACGAACACCCCCCTAAAATTGGTCTTTAGCGATTATTTCGAAAAGTATGCATCTAACGACAAAAATAGTTCGGTGCAAGAAAATAGTACATACTATTCTAAACAAGGAGGATTGTACATACTTTTGTTGTGTGACTCACAGTTTCCGACTAATCTACCCTCTAAGTAGGGGATGAGTTTAAGCTCGAAGCCCGCACGCTCCTTCTCTTGCACATTACCTCGAAATGGTTTGGTTTTTTGGTCATAATGTATGGAACTAAAATTGTAAAGCAGACAATTCTCCATAAATATTGGTACTTAACTTGTTGTTATTTAAATAATTACACATTATATAAAGATTACCCCAAAAATATATCAGTGACTAATATAATAGAGAATTGATTAAAGAATATTTATATATGTATATTGTATTAGGTAATTAATAAATACGATTTGAAATATTTGTTAATAATAAAATTAATTTTAAAGCAATTATTCAATTATCTATAAGTTTTAATAGTAGTAGAATCAGTAGCAGTAGTAATAGGAGTGGTAGTATTCTCTTACACATACCTCGAAAAGGGGTGGTTTTTCGGTTAAAATATTTAAGAGTCAAATTGTAGAGCATATAATTATCTACAAATATTGCTAATTAATTTTTGATTATTCAAACAATTAAAGATAATATCAACATTTCTTCGAAAATAAATCTTTCATTCACTTCCACACCGCCTACGAGATAGTTTCTGGTGCGTTTTTTTATATGGTTTCCCCTGGAGGCCTAATCCCGTGCACGCTTACAAATAATTGTTAAAATGTAGTTGAGAAACTGTTACTAGTTGTCGTAATCATCAACTATGTCTGGGAGTTTGTCTATGATTTCTTCATTAAGACAACCTGTACCTTGACAATTTAGGCATATTACGAAACATTTTAATCCAGCTTTTACGCATCCACAACGTTTACCACATCCTATTTTACAGAAACGAACGATCAAATTCATTATGTGAGCTGGAACTGGTGCATCAGTAGTATAAACTGATAATAAACTATTTTTGCTTCTTTTCCAACCCCTGAGTTTTGATTCTAAACATTTTCCTCACCATGTTTGAATTTGATGATAGACTCGATAAGATTGTTGTCGAGCAGCTGCGAAAGTTGGAGAAAACCCAGTTAAAGATACAGCCTGACTAAAAGAAGTCACGGATTTTTTCAAGCATATGTATCACATCTAGCTGGATTTTTAACTTGCTACGAATTTCTTCAATGACATTATCATCTTGTACAGGATCGAAACTTGGAGGGATGTTTCTAAAATTAGCAAGAGCGTTTTAAAAATGCTCAGCCTTAGAATCTTCTACATTAATTTTAGAAAAAATTGATTTCAATAAGGTGCAGTATGTGTTAATTGCTAATTAGCTGATGTGCTGATCGCGCAGACTGCGATTAATGAATCCTGTCGGAATAAAATAGTTGCAGATAGTCAGGATGTGGATCTCCTTGCGTTGATTATTACTCTTTCTCCTGCGTGGGAAAAACATTTTGTCCCTAGAAGAAGGAAAGGGAAATTTACAATCCCGGGTGTATAGTTTGAAACTTTTGCGAGAGTCTGACAGTTTTAAAAACAGTGAGGAATCCATTTCATTTTTCACGCATTTAGTGGGTGCGATACAACCTTCAGCTTCTTTGAGTAGGGAAAAATTAAAACAATTACTTCACGCAAAAAAAATCATCCTTGCAGGATATTGTACAGTCTATCAAGTTAAAGCGTGGGTGGCTTTACTCGCAGTCGGTAAGGTGTATCGACATGATTTTGGTGTCAAAATATTAAGAAGAGCTCCCTCTTTC
>NC_046658.1:114808397-114816256 GCF_010883055.1 Belonocnema kinseyi | reverse complement strand
GAGGGAGCTCTTCTTAATATTTTGACACCAAAATCATGTCGATACACCTTACCGACTGCGAGTAAAGCCACCCACGCTTTAACTTGACAGACTGTAAGAACTTTTAACAACTCCAATTCTACTTAGTGTACATTAGCAGCACCTGCAGAGCAATTTATTTTTGCATTATACAAGGCTAAACCTTCTGAAATAAGTTTAAACAAATACAGATACGTATGCTTCAAGAAATATGTGACTTCTTCTAGCCAGGCTGTATCTGTATCTGGGCTTCCTCCAACTTTCGCAGCTGCTCGAAAACACACTTATTGAGTCTATCATCAAATTCAAATATGGCGAGATAAAATTTTTCGAATCAGAACTGTGGTATTAAAAAGAAGCTAAAATAGTTTATTACAGTGTCTACTACTGAGACACCAGCTCCATCTCACATGAAGAATTTGATCGTCTTTTCCTGTAAAATGAAATGCGGTGAACGTTGTGAATGCGTAAAAGTTGGATTAAAATATTCCGTAATGTGCAGAAATTGTTAAGGTACAGGTTTCTCAACTACATATTAACAATTATTCGCAAATGTGCTGTGGATTAGGCCCCAGGGGAAGCTACATAAAAAAACGCACCACAAACTTTACCTCATACGTGGTGTAGAAATGAGTCACAGATCCGTTTTCGGAAAAATTTTGATATTATCTTTAATTGTTTAATTAATGGCAAATTAATTAGCAATATTTATAGAGAATTGTCTGCTTTACAATTTTAGTTCTATATATTATGACCAAAGAACCACCCCATTTCGAGGTAATCTGCAAGAAAAGGAGAGTGCGGGCTTCGAGCTCAAACTCACCCCCTATTCAGAGGGTGGATTACTCGGGAACTTTGAGCCGCACAACAAAAATGCTTAGAACCCTTATAGTTCAGAATTTTGTACATTATCTTTTTGTATTGAACTATTTTTTCGTATTTTTGTCCCATGTCATACGGAACAACGTAAAACATATATTAAAACTTTATTATTATTTTATGGAAATGACCTGTTTTCAAGCTAATTTGACTGAACTGTAATAGATTACTTATGCCACTTTTAACGAAACTGTCAGCATTAAAACCTGGAGAATGATACAAACACGTAGGAGTTACTCAAAATATAGAAATGTAACTGAAAGTAGGAGCACCGGAACAACGCCGTTTAATCTGCTGTTCGAAATATACATGAAAATGAAAGAAGATTTGCATATAAAACAAATTATCGAGGACAAGTGGATCAAACTCTTTCAAGAAACCCGAGCCGAAATTAGATGAGAAGCAAAAAAGAATATATCAATAACCCAAACAGAAAATACAAAGTCCGACCATAAGAAAAGAAAAGTAGCCAGAAAGTATATGTATATGTACGATCGGTAGACCATATGAAACCATGGATCGACGGCTACAGTGATGAATCATCTGAGAGCGATAGCGATGACATTATCTGAGGTCAGATATTAACACAGGGTGGCCGAGTGTAATATCCAAATTATCGATGTTTAGCTTAAGCTCGACTTCAAGTCAGAGACAGTTTCATATGTCCACGCTTTTAGATAAGATTGAAGGGCTATATATTGTAGTTCTTTGAACCAGCACGTTAGTTCTAGTTAAAACTTTTTACTATTCGAAATAAAGAAACGTCGCTCTGACTACCTGTCAGCGCGACTCGTTTTTAAAAATTCAAATCTCTTCTTGTCCCGTCACATTTCTGGAGATCCTTCGAGGATGGTATCAACCGATCACTGCTAAAATGATCAAACTGCACCATCTTGAAAATAGACACCTGTAGCGGGCCGAAAGAGAGGGAAAGTCTGCTGAATCAACGAAGAACTCCAAAGTGATATTTACGAATTTTTCCTCGTTTTTTACGAGGAGGCAGGCAAGTAATAAGACCGGTGAAACTAGTTGCTGAACCAAAGCAGGCCCTATTCTACGTAAACCAGTATCTATGAAAACCTGAAAAAGAAACTTGGGTAAGCGACATACTGCTGTAAACCCTCGTGAGTAATTCCCAGAAAAAGAAGCTAGTGACAGCAAGCCGCAGATACGCCATGCCGGTGTATCACCTTTCTATGAGGGAGGACAAGAAGAAGTTAGTAGCAGCAAGCGGACGAGGCTGCAGTTGACTTGCGTCCTATTGTCAGAATCGACGGGGTGCCTAGCCAAAAGATAGTCCTCTCTTTCTTCCCCCACCACTTGAGTGGCGGACCTAACATGAGAGGAGTAGGGGCAGTTCAAAAAGGAGGCAATTGACTTAAAATTTGAAACCATCAATAATTATAATTACAGTAACTTCTCACTAGTACTGTAACAGTGTCTTCAGTGCGTGTTCCTGCTTCCCGCTTTACAGCTGTCCTGGCCAATTTACAAAAGTTTTTTCGATTATTGGATTAAATGAAAATTTATATATTACTGTCGCGTCCTTTCTGCTTTTTGACAAAAAAGTGACTTCCTATGCAACAGTACTTTCTAATTTAGCTTTAGAATGTAAAAAATTAATTGGTAAGACTTTCAATTCTAAAGTAATTGACGTAGATTTTGAAATCAATATCCATACAGCCATCCGCACAGTATTTAACGATTCCATCCCTATTAAAGGTTGTAGATTTCATTTAGGTCAATGTTGGTGGAGGAAAATTCAAGAACTCGAATTGAGCAATGAACATAAAAGCGCAAAATCAAAAATCGGTTCTTTTTTGAGAATCCTTTTTGGTCTTATATTTTTAGACCCATCCGAAGTTGAAACATTTTTTAATGAAACAATAAAGCCAATTCAACCATCAGATGAAAGACTTGAAAAGTTTTGTAATTATGTTTTCAAAAATTATATTTAAAGTAATACCAGTTTTCCACTCCAAATTTGGGCTGAATTTTCTCCAAAAACAACGCGTACAACGACTGTTTGTTAAGCATATCATTTGAAATTGAACGCAATGTTTAACTGTTTCCATCCAAATATTTTCAATTTCACAGAAGCTCCAAAAGAAGTTCAAGCCTCAAATTATTTAAAAATGAGAAGCACTGGTCAAATGAGACAGGACATTTTAGAAAAAGAACAATTTCTTATTGATAAGTTTCATAACTAGGCTTGAATTCGTTGTGAAGTCTCCTGAAAATTTTTACCCGTATAAGTTTCAGAAAAAGGTACGGAAAATAGCAAGACATTTTAATATTATTTTTCATTTGACAATGGCTATTTTTAGTATTTTAGGAAATTCCAGTTTTAGCACAAAGTTAAATGAATAGCTCATGCAATGGGAAATATGTGCAATTTGTATATTTATTTGAATTTCCGGCTTTTTCCTAGCTTGATGATTTAATATTATTAACTTAATATTATTGACAATACATGTTTCCCTACATTTTTTTAACACGCCAGCATCGAAAGTATAAATTACTATAGTAGAGAACGCTGCCAGTCCCAAGCCTGGAAAGCGTGCGAAGCGAAAATAGGGAAATAAAAATTTAACGAATACGGGAGAAGCGACGAGTGGAGAGAGAAAGAAGGAACGGAGGGCGAGGAGGCAAATCAGCGAGGCCCCCCGTCGATTCTGACCATGGGACGCAAGTCACCGGCAGCGGCGGACGATAGGTCGTGCAGCCACGCCTAGTTCATCATCTCTTCTCACGAGAAGAACAACCACGCATTGCAAAAGCAACAAGTTTGCCTTTAAGTCAAGAAAATAACAAATTAAATTTGTAAAAATGAATTTGTAATAGTGAATCTGTAATAGTGTATCCCTCAAACGAAAAGTTTTATAAAAATGAAAGTAGAACGAAAATTGTGAAGCGAACGCGACACGGATATCCTTTTCTCGACAAAAAAACAAATAAGATAGCAAACCTAGCTTTCCAAATGTACAGGAAGAATGCATCCGTAGATTAAGATACCCAAAATAGCGACTCTGACTCGACGGACGTTCTAGACGAAATAAACACACATTTAGAACTACGACAATGACATGCCCCGTATCCTCTCCTACTCCTCCAACAACAGACCAGATGTTGCATTCCATCTTAGTCAAGTTGACTACCTTAGAAATTAGTATGAACTTTTTGAGAAGGGAAAACGTACACAGGGTTGAAGAAATTAGAACCTTAGTCCGCCGAGTCGGAGTGAGAACTCAGATACAAACAGATAGGGAAGACTCGGTGTAACATCGGACGATGATGAAGAACGAAGCGTTATTAATGAAAATCATGAGCCTAGCTATCATAAAGGAAGAACAAACCGCCCTGGTTGCTCTAGGTCCTATGCGATTCCCGACAATCAAGAGATTAGTTATTACAATAGAGAAACACTTAACCACCCCGTTGGGCCTACGCTCGCCGCGAATCCTCAAAAACAAGAGCCTAACTTTTATATCAGGAAAATACGTGACCACCCCGTTGGGCCTACGGTCTCTACGAATTCTCAAAACCAAGAGCCTAGTTATTATAACAGGGAAGCACCCAACTACCCTGTTAGGGCTATGCCCCCTGCAAACCCCCAAAACCGAGAGACTGACTGCCAGAATAGGGAAGAACTGAATTACCGTGTTCATCCCATGCGCCCACCAAATCTTCAAAATAAAGATACCATTAGAGCTAAGGAAATAACACGCACTATCAAACCGCTTAATGTGCAGGATGGTGTAGGGATAGAAGAGTTTACCAAAATGTTAAAAAAAGGCCAAAAAGCGGTGAAATCAACCAGATCTTTAATTACACTGCGTGATAGCCGAAAAATCTAAGGAAACGCGGAAAGAGCTTTAAGGTTTACGGCCATCAACTCGTACGAAGACCCTTTTGAAACCTTGCGGCAAAATTTGAAACAAACCAGATCAGTTTCTGCGTTAAGAAGTAAGTTAGAGAGCTTTAAACAGGGACTCACGGAAACGGCTCGAAATTTTATCCTCCGATTTCGTCAGGAGTCAACGAGTTAAAATACGCCGTCTAAAACGAAAGCTATGGACCAATGGAAAGAAAAATAGCTATCAGTATTGAGGAAAAAGAATGTTTGAAAAGATATTTATTAGAAATCAAACGCGAAATATGACTGAAGGTAAAAGCTCAAAAGCCCGGTAATTTAGCAGAGGCGCAATATAAATGGAGAGATGGCTACACGAAGCACAACCCACAACAATACCGAGAGGATTCAGAGCGCCAAGGCGACATGTACCTCAAATCCCTCAAAAAACATGTTTACCTCCACAAAAAGGGCAGCAGACAACACCCCAATACAAATCACCCCAATTTGGGATAACACAAGGTACCGGTACATACAAAACAAAACTAAGTTATCACGGATGCGGAACACAAAGACACTTCACTAGTCAGTGTAAATCGCACCAAGAACGAAATTTTCTTATGGGAACGACCCTAAAACTAGCGCCGCAAGTCCGAAATATCCAGATGGAAAATCAAACAGATTTTTCAGACCACGTGCAGATGAATCAAGAGGAAATAGAGGAAAAAATTCAATACGAGGATACAGCTGAGTATCTGCCATATGCGAAAAGCTCCAGTCTATCGTCAACGTATAAAATTAATCGAAATAAAAAACTAGAAAAAAAAACTAAAAATAATCGAAATAAAAAAATTTTTTAAACTTAAAAAACTCCTTTCAATTTTTGATTTTCACATTCAATAACAGCTGTTATTTTTAATCAATTACACGGAGAAAAAGATATCGCAAATCCTCCATATTGCAAGAAAGCGCAATATGATAACGTACAATCAGGTCCCGGAGCTTTGTACGATATTATAATACACTAATATCACAGAAAAAAATGAAGTTAAATTTTGTAGCTGTCGTCTGCTACAGCGTCCTTAGCAGCAATGGAAAAATGGCAGAGTAGGAGTGCGTTCGAGCTATAAATCGGGACATCAGATTTCAAATAATCACAAAAAAAGTACAAATTTACTGCAGGTAAAACGTGCAACGGTTAATGATTAAACATATTTCGCGAAGGTTTCACTGAGGTTAGGATATCATTTAGCAATAGCACAAAATGTAACTGACAAATGGGAATCCCTATTTCTCTCAAATTTAATGAAGTTAAACGATGCTCGATAGCGCTGGGGCCGTAATTGTCGCTACACTTCGAATAAAAATGGGCGATTACAAGATGAAAGATATTTCAGACAAGGTTAAAAATCGGAAATTATCTTCGTATCATGTAAAGTTTATCTGGCAAAGTTAATTTTTATTCCGGTGAATCTTTCACCTGGAATCGATGTAAACTTTATCTTTAATTTTTTCTGTGATCGCTTGCTGACTACTCAAACCCTCGCGAGATCATAAAACAAGAAATACAATGTAATAGCGTAATGAACTTAAAGTCTCACGTTATAGATTGTACAATTATGTGGTATATAATGTAAAAACTTGCGATGTACGATATCACGATTTTGCGTTATTTTTATGCGATAATTACGATATATAGTGCAGGAATTACGGTATATATTGTAATTCATGCGATATAATTTTCTCAATGTATTATCATGCGCACATGAACAAAAGCATGCATCTTAAGTCTTCTATTCCGCGACTGTACATCGCACGCCGTCAAAGTGGTCGCGGAATATTGAGTCTTGAATGTCTTCACAACAGGATTATTCTGGGTACAGCACATAGATTCGCAAATGGAAGATACCCTCTTCTTAAAATGGCCAGGAATCACGAAGAAGTGGGCAAAGGAGCGTTTCTGTACAAAACAGCGGAGGAGGCGGCTGAAACATTTGGACTTAACTTCAGTATTAGAGGTGAGCAAAATGCATCAAATTTTATCTATCTCGAGTACTCACTCCCGAAAGCCCGGATTAAGAAAGCACAAGAGAAAAACTTTCGTGAACAGCTCCTCGTTAAGAGGATGCACGGTATCTTCCACAGAAATGTGAAGGATCAGTCAATGTCGTATGAGCTAACGTTTGCTTTCCTTAAATCGCCCGGATTGAAGTCTGGTGCGGAGGGTTTCATTTTCGCATGCCAATACGGTGTCATTTCCACCTTAACATACCGTCGCCACATTTTAAGCCAAGACATTCCCGATGATAGCTGCAGGGCCTACCATGCACACCCCGAGCATTTAGCTCACATACTATCTAGTTGTCCAACTCATGCGGGAACGACTTACGTCCAAAGGCAAAATGCGGCACTAAGAGTGCTTTATTACCATCTCTGTCACTCTTACGGCATTAACCCTAATACCACTCCTCTAAACCCCCCTAGGGAAATCAAGTCAATTGTCGAGAATATATAGTTTCAGTATATGCGGCACTTCCCAGTCAATTGTCGAGAATGAGAAGTGCCGCATATACTGGAACTTTATATTCTCGACAATTGTTTCTGTTGCACGCTCGAGGCCAGACATGGTTCTTCTTGACTTCGAGAAGCGAACCATGTTCGTTATCGAATTTTCGGCACCAGCTGACAAAAAAATCATAGCCAAGGAGAATGAAAAGAAAGAGAGGTATAGACACCTTATAAGGGAGTTGCAATAATTGTACCCGGAATATTCTGTTAAACTAATCGTCCTTATCATCAGCACTCTTGGAAGTGCCAAGCTTTCACTTGTTAATAGCTTGAAAAGTATCCCTGCGTGTCAAAAATATGCTAAAATACTTGCGGTTAAAATGCAGAATGCGGTAGTCCTTGGATCGCTCCGTGTTCTCAGGGTGCACGAAACTTTTGCCGGATCGTCGTATTGGTTCCGTTAGAGACTGTAACCACCTATCTCACGGTCGTGAGACGTGTTTATGGCTGAAACTTTACCGCGATTTCGCTGGGAGTGGGTGCAATTTATCAGATTAGTACCCGCTCCCGGTGAAATCCTTCGGTTGTCCTTATGACAAAT
>NC_046658.1:114803091-114808297 GCF_010883055.1 Belonocnema kinseyi | reverse complement strand
CAAAAAATATTCATTTATTCCTCAATATTTATGTTGTCCCCTTGAAAGTAATCCCTCTCAGATATAATACACTTGAGCCGATGCTTTTTCCAATCATCGAAGCACTTCTGATAATCATTTTGTGGTATAGCCTTGAGTTCTTTCAGCGATGAAGTTCTTATGTCCGCAATCGTTGAAAATCGATATCCTTTCATGGATCTCTTCAGTTTTGGAAAAGGAAGAAAGTCACTGGGGGCCAAATCCGGTTAATATGGAGGCTGAGGCATGACTGTGGTGCTGTTTTTGGTCAGAAAATCTTTCACAAGCAACGATGAATGAGCAGGTGCATTATCGTGATGCAAAAGCCACGAATTGTTTTTTCAAAGTTGCGGACGTTTTTATATATATATATATAAATATATATATACAGGGTTGGCCATATTCGACGAAAAGATTTGGCAACACAGTAACTTTTGACAGAGATGACAGATCGAGTAATGACGTAGCGCGGTTGAAGAATCAGTCTAAGGAGATTGTTGTCATGGAGTAGTACACTCCACGCGAACGCTCTCAGATTCTTGAAATTTACATTCAACAAAACAAGTCAATTGCTTCATCTTCGAAAAAGAACGTCCCAATGACCATACCAGCACAAATACCGCACCAAACAGTCACTTTTTGGTCATAAAGAGGTACCTCGTGAATAATTTGAGGATTTACAGTACCATAAAACCGGTAATTTTGTTTGTTTACGGCTCCGGTTAACATGAAATGAGCTTCATTGCTCATTATGATGTTTTGCCAAAAATGATCATCACTTTCAGCCACATTTCGATGACTCTTTGCGCCCATTCCAATCAACATGGCTTATCGGCAGGTAACAGGTTTTGCGTCAGTTGAATTTTGTATGGGAAAAAATGCAAATCATGACGCAATATGTGACGTAAAGTGGTTCGTTTTATGCCCAACTGCTCAGATCGACGTGTTTGAGATGTTGTTGGAGACATCTGAACACTGGCCCGTACGAGTGCGATATTTTCATCCGATCGCCTTGGTCGCTTTTTATTTGGACGCTTGGGATTAGAAAGTTCCTCACCTGATGAAAATCTTTCATACAAACGATACAATGTAGTCGCAGAAGTCGCAGTTTTCACTTTATTTGTATTTCTCCATGCACGTTAAGTTTGCACAATTGACTTGTTTTCTTGAATGTAAATTTCAACCATCTGAGAGCGTTCGCGTGGAGTGTACTGCTCCGTGACAAAAATCTCCTTAGACTGATGCTTCAAATGCGCTACTTCATTACTCGATCTGTCATCTCTGTCAAAAGTTGCAGTGTTGCCAAATCTTTTCGTCGAATATGGTCAACCCTTTATATATAATAATAATTTTAAGCTTTACATAGGTGAATCATTGAAAAAAATTTTTTGAACGTCTTAGTTTTAATAATATCATTTTATACATGCTATTAATTTTTTATAATAGTATTATATTTATATTTTATACTTTGAAATAATGTAAAAAATAAAAATTATATATAATTTTAAGACATTTTTAATTGGTTCATTCAATGTTACAGGAATAATTATTTTAAGTTTATCTTAAAATTTCATTGTATTTTTATTTTAACGTTATCTAATCAAAATTTATTAACTATTTAATATTCGAGCTATATTAATTCTAAATTTTACATAATTGAGCCATTAACCAAATTTTGTTTCACTTTTTAGTTATAATAATAATATTTTCATGATTTATATTTTTTCAAATTGTAAAGCTTAATACTATTTTCCTTATACATGCTTATTATTTTTACAATAATATTATATTCATATTTTTAAATTATTTACAAATTTGAAATTAAATATAATTTCAATAAATTTTAAATTGGTTTATTCAATGTTACAGGAATAATTTTTTTAATTTTATCTTAAAATCTAATTTTATGAAATAATATAAAAGATGATTAAATTAATAGATATATTGTGAAATCATTAAGTTTAACAATATTATAATATAAATTAAAATTAAATAATAAACAATAAAATATCAGAGTACATTAAGATTGGATTTAAATTTTTTCTTATTTAGTAATATAAACATGTTATTTCCTCTCAGATGATTTAAATATTAGCTATTACTTTCGTACGATTATCTAACTTTTTATGGTGCTGCCGATATTGTGAAATGATTATTTAAATTCAATTGTCTAAATTATATTTACACATATTTTAATTTTTCTTTAACTTAGTTAGAAAGCTTCTTAAGAAATCAAATTTAGAGAAATTCAGTTTCAAATTTGAATGGAAATGTAATGTAAACAATAATTGAATGTTTTCATGACAATAATTGTGTATTGCTTTTTATGTTGTGAAATGATTAATGAATTATCAACCGATTTTAACAAAACTACCATTTTCTGGAATTAGTTTACGAGTTTATTAGTAAAGAAAAATTTTTGAAATGAAAGTTCAAATTTAAAAAAAATGTTTTAACTAAAAATTATTATTATTATTATTATTTTGTAAAATGTCTAATTAATATAAGCTGAATATTTTTTTAGAACATTACATTGAATAAAGATGAAAATTCATTACCTCAAATTTAAGTAACATAAGTAACAAATTAATTAATTATTTACTTGTAGGTTATCTAATGGAACAATGAATATGATTTGTATAATGTAAATCAATTTATTTTTAAAGTAATTAGTATTAAGTCACTAAAAAATGAATTTTTTGTAAATAAAATTTTAAATCAGCAAAACAAATTATTTGAGGCTTTTTATGTTGTTAACCATTTAATTCATTATTAACTGATAACTTTCTTTACACTTTCTTCATATTGGTTTTAATTAGTGACCAAGGTTATTAATAAATTAGACGTATAGAAATACTGTTTCAAAATTTAAAGGAGAATATACACATAATGTAAACATTATTTTAATGTTTAGATGAAAATAATTGTTTCGTGTTTTTTATTTTATAAACTGATTAATTCATTATCAACTGATTCTACTAAAAGTGACATTTTCTGGAATTAGTTTTAAAGTTTAAGATTAAATAAAATTTTTATAAATAAAAGTTCTAATTAAAAGATACATATAAAGTTAAAGTTAATTGAATGTTTCATAACAGAATTACATTTTAATAGTTTTTCTTTTGTAAAATGGTCAATTGATTATTAACTAATTAACGTTTTCTGATTATTGAGGTAAATAAAGATTAAAACTTAGTTCCTGAAATTAAAGTAACATAATTTAATTATTGACTTAAAGGTTCTATAATGAAATATTAAATATAATTTTAATATCAAAAGTTAATTTACATCATTTTTTCATAACATTGTGCTACCATTTTGAAATAATAATTTTAAATTTTTAAGATTTCAAAATTATTTTTTTTAAAAATATGGAAAATTTTAAGACAATTATTTCCATTTTTCACGATTAATTTTAAATTTATGTAAACTTAATTTTTTAGGGGATCAAGAGAAGGAAAAATATATGGTTTAGATTCCTGGGAAAATTTCAAATCATTTTTTAATAATGAGTTCCAAAGGAGTTAATACAAAAGATTACAAAACGTTTGAAATTATTTCATAAAATTAAAAAAAAAGGGTTGAAAGTTTTTTAGCAAAAAGAAAGCCAGACGTTAAAAACGCAAACGTTTGGATACTAATGTTTTTTTTAATTAAAAATTATGAACAAAATGTGTGGAACACTAAAAACCTATATGGTAAAGTATCACATGCCCTTAATTAAAATAGCTTTGAAAGATCGAAAGTGAAGAAATAAATGTTATTCAAGTTTCTAGGAAAATTAGGGATGTTTGGAGGCAACGTTTTATATTTGAAATAACTTTTCGAAATTTCAAGAAAAATTGGATTCATTTAAAAATATTTTTAGGAATTCAAGAGGCTTTGCATAGATTTAAAATATTTTAAATCTTTGAAGCATTTCCGAAAATTTATGAAATCCTGTAAAATAAAATATATATTTTTTTAATCTTCTACATTCTTTTTTTGACATATCGGAAATATTTAAAAATCTTTTCTAATTGCCTCATGAAAATTATAAAATTTATATAATTCTAAAAAAAATTGCTAATACTTCTTTCCTTGTTGTAGATAATTTTTTTAATATTGCAGAAATTATTTCAATTTTAGGAATACTGAATTATTTCAAAAGATATTTAGAAGTCTTAGATGTTTTGAAAGATTCGAAAATAATTTAGATTTCTGAATATTTCGAAAAAATAAGCTTTGCAAGAATTCTTGAAGGTTTGAAAAGAGTAAAAAATTTTTTTAAGATTCCTGGGGAAATTTTGAAGGATTTTTCTATTTTAAACAATGAATTTTAAGAGAAAATTGAAAAAGATTTCCTAACATTTTTAATGACTTCCTAAGATTTTAAAAAGGATGTAAAAGATTTTAAAGCGAAAATTTTCAATTTTGCAAGATTACAAAATTTTAGAAAAAAATCTAAGAAGTTTAAGAGATATTTAAAAATTGTAAAGAGATTAAAAACAAATTTAAAACATAAAAAGATTCAAAATAATTGAAAAATTGAAAAGATTAAAAATTTCGTTTAACTGTAGATCTCAAGATTTAGACCGTAAAGCTTAGGAGCTTTTTAAGAATTTTATGGGGATTTTGAGATCAATCACAAAATTTTCTTAAGATCTGGGGAAAATTTCAAATGATTTTTTTTTTTTGTTTCAAAAATTAAATTCAAGAAAATCTATTTAAAGTCTTCAAAGCATTTCATAAGGCTTCTGAAATTGTCAAAAAAGAATCCCGAAGACATTAAAGTATACACCATTAAGCATTTCGGGGTAGGCGTGACTCACTGGGTGGGGCAAAGGAGTAATGTGTGGAAAGGATAGAGAATTTTTAGATTGATCCAGAATTCTCGTGTTATTTATATAAATAACACGTTCGTTCCGCAACACTGCTCCGACCCAGGTTGCTCATCAATCTCTCTAGCAATCACCCCAAGTGAAGATTCTCACAAAGTCGTTATGTAAGGTTCCCCTCTTGGGTCCATTAGTGGCCAAGGTCTTTTGTGTCAGGCGTCATTCACTCTACTGACACTCTTTTTATTAACTATTTGCCTCCATACTTACCTGTCCTGGCATACTTCTCTAGCTTCTTTTATGTCCATGCATTTTTTCATGCAGGCTCTCGTGTTTTTGTGACTTCTTATGTCTCTTCTAACTAGGGTCTC
>NC_046658.1:114801184-114802991 GCF_010883055.1 Belonocnema kinseyi | reverse complement strand
ACAGAATACAGGCTACAGACAGACAAACAACTTCGTAAAAATCGTTTTTTCTAACTAGTGGGTCACAAAACGTGAAGATTTGATGAAAACCGACAAAGTGAAATTTTCCATAAAACCAATATCTTCTCATTAGATGAGAATGTAAAAAAAAACCGACACAGTTGTCTAGTGGTTGCATTTCTTCCTCTGAAGCTCAGCACGGGTAGCGCGAGCGGCCCGAGCACTAACTGTCCAAATATCACTTAGTAAGGAATGATGCACGGATTTTTCTGCGATTCTCATTGTTTATTATAAATAAGAAAATATTGTAGGTAAATAACATTTTTCAGAGTATACATTTTTCCTGTTTCCTAAGTGGTTAGTTAGTAAATTATAATTTTGTTTTTATAATTTGAGTTACTAGTAATTTCCATTTCAGGATATTATTCATATAGTTCCATACCATTGCCATTATCTATATGTACTAGCGACGCGGAAAATGTGTGAATCTAATATAATGTGCATGTAATGCTTATAAAAATAGAAGGTTTATTTACTAATTGCCATATTTTGTCTATTATTACATTAATAAAAGTTAATTTAAGAAGCGGCCTGCAAAAAGCTATTTACGAACTCTGAAATAAATACAATTTTTAACATTAGGAATCGTGAAATCTATAAAAAATATGATTTAAGTCCTTATAATCTAACTGAGATATATCACTTTGATATTATCTTTTGAATAAATATATAAAAACACTAAACTTAAAAACAGAAAATATTTTTCTTCTTATTGGTTTTAAATATTTGAAAAAGTTGATTATTTGCCACACAGTCACCTTTTTGAATTAATACATTTTTTAAAGCAAAAAAACTTTGGGATGACATATGGAAAATAAAATCTATGACTTACGAAAAAAATTGTATTGAGTCTACAATATTTTTATGAGTTTAAGCTAAAGTCACGCTTCTCTTAAATGAAATTTAAAATGTTTGTTTAAATACACGAAGCTTTATTTTTCAAAAATTGATTTCAAATTTCCTGCTTGGAATGGATTTGCATTATATTTTGAATAAATCTGTAGTATTATTTATTCAAACTTGAAAACGATTGGAGTGGTTTGATGTAATTTTTCAATCTTTACTTCCGCCGCTGAAAACTACAGTTTCAGTGAAGGAAGTCTCATATAATTTGCATAAGGCACTTTAATCTTATATTCTTTTACTCTTCCAACCTCTACTCGTCGCTCTACTCTGCCTTTTAAGATTCTCGTCAATAAGAGTATCAACCTACATCCCATCTTTTTTTTATCCTACTATAAGCCATCTTTTTAAGTAGCCCATTATTTTTGCTTATAAAGTTGGTGGTTGCTTTTCGTCACTTTGTCACAATTCCATAATGTTACTCTTTGTACGACATCAAATGTCTGAAAATTGAATTAAGTAGTATATTATGCACCAAGGAGAAGAAGAGGTACTGTACGAATTGATTTTCAAAGGCATACACAGAAATTATATATATTTATATCTTATAAATAATATATTTACCTTAAAATTCGATTGTCGAAATAACAGCTGAACTCGGGAGGCGGTTTTCTGCAGTTTTCCTTTACCATGGCAAACTAGCAGGGAAATTGGAGTACTTCTAATAAAGTCGGATGCAGCTGCGAGTTATAGCTGGTTGTGATTAAATTCATACAGTGCCACTTGAGTCCACCTAAGTAAAATAACATACGAGGGTGGATTGATAAGTTTCCGGCCTGACCAAGAGATGGCGCCACTAGGCCTACCTTGAGGTGGCGTTCTATAGTACCATCCTTAGATAGCT
>NC_046658.1:114787845-114801084 GCF_010883055.1 Belonocnema kinseyi | reverse complement strand
GCCTTGGAGGAGATTATGTTGAGAAATAAAAAAAAAAAATTCTTAAAAACGTTGTTTTTCTTGGTCAGGCCGGAAACTTATCAATCCACCCTCGTATTTCACAGACATCCAGTCTTTCAAGACAATACCAATAATAAATAATAAATGAGTAATAATTACTAAATAATAAATTCATAATAAAAATAAGTATTTTAAATTAAATTAATAAAAATAATATTTAATAGTAAAATAATTATAATAATAAGATGGTAACCTCAAGAAAGCATCCAGAAGCGACTGTTTCCTCAAAAGATTTCAATTGATCTCAGAAGATTTCAAACATATGATTAAATTAATCTATAAAATCCTCTATCCTTAAGCACTTGGCTTAATCCGTGACTAATTATGAAAGCCCGGGTTTACCCGAGAAAACGTTTCAAAAAAAAAATAAAAAGTGCCTTTTTTCAAAGGGTGGGTCCAAGAAATTTTTCAGAGGGCGATTGTGAACTTCCCTCAACAATAGTTCAAACAATTCTAATTTTGTTTATATTTTTAAGTTATAGTGTACTCTTTCATAAAAACCTGAAAGCAGGTGCAACTTAGGGCCGTGCAAAAAATGCGTAAAGTCTTTTGTGTCTGTGTTTCCGTGGGAGGAGACACATATTTTCCTACGCTGTCTTACATGTGGTACGTTTTCTGTTAAAAATTCTTCTTTTTAAGTTGAAAATTCAATTACTCGGTTAAAAATATTGTATTGAAAATGCATGTTTTTTGGTTAAAGATTCATACTTTTGGTTTAAAATCCCACTATTTGGTCTATAATTCAATTCGTGTTCTTGAAAATTAATATTTTTGACTCAAAAGTTCAACAAGTCGGTAGAAGATTTAACTATTTGGTACAAAATTGAACTGTCTTGCAAAAAAATCAACTTTTTTATTGAAAATTAATCTTTTTTGTTTGGTTAAATTTTCTTCTTCATTCAAAATTGAAATGTTTTTCTAAATGACAACTATTATATTTTCTATTGAAAATTATTCCTCTTAGTTATTCATCTCTTTTTTGTTGAAAATTCTACGACTATGTTGAAACTTCCCTTTTTTGGGATAGAAATTCAAGTATCTGGTTAAAAATGCATGTAATTTATTGATAATTTGTCTCTTTGCAGAAAATTAAAATCTCTATCGAAAACTCATATATTTGGGTGAAAATATATGCATTACGTTAATAATTCGTCTTTTTTTCAAAACAAATGTTTTTAGTTCAAAATAAAAAATTTAATTTCAACCAAGCAGACAAATTTTCAAAAAAAAATTCAGTTAAAAGAAAAAGACTGTTCAGCATAGCGGTTTAATTTTCAAACTTGAATAAGTACTAAAAAAAATGAATTTAAAAAAAGTAGTTCTTCTATCGACTAAATATTTGAAAGGGTAAAGAATTATTTTTTTCATATTTTATCGTATCTTGCATAGTTTGATCGCAAAATAGAACTATTTATTTATCATTATTTTTCCTGTGATCAAAAATTAAATTTTCGATTTTTTAAGAAAATTCTAAAAGTGGTTATGATAATCTTGTAGGATTTTCAAAAGCAACGCTTTTCTTCTCTTGAATTTTTTTCAAACGTATGAATAGCCACACATATAAATTTAATATCTTGAAAAAAAATGGTCTCAAAAATTTTAAAAAAAAGTGTGCTGTAGCACATTCCAATCCGAGAAGTCCAATGTTGGGTAAATTACTTTGTTTTAATAACTTGTTACAGTAATGCTAGTTAGCGAAAAAAGGTAACTAGTAACAGTGAAGTTACTTGTAAATGTAACTAGTTACAGTTACTAGATGAAGTAACTTCAAGTTACCTAAAAACTCAGTTTTTTACCTCCTTAGTTTTATAATTAAAAAATCAAAAATCTAATTTAAAAAGAAAAAAGATGAATTTTCAGCAGAAGGGTTACATTTCCAACGAAGAAAAGTTTTTTAGTTACATCTTCAACCAAACAGGTTTTTTGTAACCAGAAGTGATGATATTTTTTTACCAGAAGAAATGATTTTTCAAACCAGAAAGAACCCTTTTGAACAAAAGAGTTGAATTTTCAGTCAAGTAGTCTAATTTTTTACCATTTTTAATCCAAAAGAAAAAATTATCAACAGAAGGGTTAGATTTTTAACAAAAAAGTTCATTATCAATGAAATTGTTAAATTTTCTACTAAAATTTCTTAATTTTCTGACAAAAAGACAGAATGAGTTTGAAACAAAATTTTCCAACTCTTAACCCAGTAGTTAAAGCTCCAATAAGAAAAGAAAAATTGAATAAAATAGCTGAATTCTCTACAGAATTATTTTATAAAAAGAGATGAATTTGCAACCGAAATTTTCATTTGAATTAGAATTTACAAAACATTGCATTGTAATAGTTGATACTTCAACCAGAAAACCTGAAATTTTTACCAAACGAGATGAATTTTAAAACCCAAAAGATGAATTTCAAATCAAGGCTATACATTTTCTACCAAAAAGGAGACTTTTCAACACAATACATTCATTTTCAAATAAATAGTAGAGTTATCAACTAAAAAGCAAATTTGAACTAAAAATAAAAAAGCTAACTTTTCAGTTAAAAAATTCATTCATAGTTTTTATACAAGAAAGAGAAAATAAGTTTATTCAAATTGTTGAACTTTCAAGCCAAAAGACGAATTTTCTATAAAACGGTTAAAGTTTCAACTTGAACGTATGAAATTTTAACAAACAAATTATTTTAAAATGAAAGAGTTGCAGTTTCAACAACTAAAGAGGAAATTTTAAACTAAGAAGATTATTTTTTTTAGCAAAAAAGACAAATTCCCAACTAAAAAGGAACAATTTAAAAACACGAATGAAAAATTTACATTTTCAGTTAACAAAGATAATTCTAAACATAAAAATAAGAAGCATATTAATTTTTAACATATTAGTTCGACTTTTGCCCAAGCAGTTGAATATTTTATTTAAAAAATATGAATTTTCAACAAAATTTGAATTTTAGGTAGAAAAAAAGTTTAAATTCAACAACAACAAAAATTATACAAAATAGTTGAACCATCAGCCCAAGAAGATTCATTTTCAGCACACAGTTGCATTTTTATTTAAAAAATATGAAATCTCTATTCCAACAGAAAATGTTCATTTAAAAAGTTGAAATTTCAACCAAATAATAAAATTTTTAATTGTTAATATATTGTTCAGTGTGGAGCAACTGCAAAAAAAGAAACGAATTTTCAATAAAAAACTTAAACTTCCAACCATAAAGTTAATTTTCATCTAAACAATAGAACTTTCTACCAATATAGTTAAATTTTTAACAAAATACATGACTTTGAAACCCAATAATGATATTTTCAACCAAAATATATTAATTCGCTACGAAAAAATATAATAGTTGATATTATTTCAACAACAACCAATTTTTATTTGAAATAAATCATAATTGAATTCAACAAAAAAAGATAAATTAATAATAAAATAGCTGAATCCTGCTCCAAAGAAGATCAATTTTCTACCCATATCTTTCTTAATAGTAGATATACAAAGAACACAAAGTAATTTTAAAGTTACTAAAATTAAAGTAATTTAATCCAATCTATATTATCAACACAGGTAGTTACCATCGATCAGTGTAGATATCATTCCACAATGCGTGAAAATAGAAATCAATATTATTGATCATGTACACATTCGATAGAATCCGCGAAAGTCATTTTCCACATCAAATAAAAACCTTTTCATTCAGACGAGAATGTAAAAATAGTATTTTCAAATTTTATAATAAATGAGCTTAAAAACAAAATATTTCCCTAAATGCTTTTCTGTGATAAGGATTGGTCACAAAGTTACTTAAGTCGCATTGTTCTTATCTCAAGCGGATTTGACTTTTGTAATGTATGTAGATTACGGCATAAACCAGCCGGAGCTTCCCAAAGTCAGTAAAAGCTTCTTAAATATACATAGCTCGATGTGACTTCAGCCATACAATCTGAGAGATTATCTTTTGACATATGCAAATTTTTAAAGAGAATTTAAGAGATCTTACTACAAGGATCAAGGATCTTGAAATAATAAATTGTTGTTTTTAGCCCATTTTAAAACTTGAGAATTACTAACTTTAGAATTATTAGATAAACTGAAAAGGGGCTGTGCATAAATTTTCTATATTTTTTTTCTTCTGAAATAGTGAACCATGTACGCCCCTTTGTCAGGATCCATAAGTTATAATAAATTGCCAAATCAAAATGATCCATTTTTATCTAAGAAAATAATTTTCGCCTAAAAAAGATGAATTGTCAAGAAAATGCAGAAATTTTTAACCAAATAGTTTAATTTTCAACCAAAAAATAGGTGACTTCTCAACAAAAATCTAATCATTAATATTTTATAGGTGAAATAATGTTTTTATTTTTAATAAAAAACAGTTGAATTGCACTAAAACAGACGATTTTTCTACTAAAAGACGAATTCTCAACAAAATGCATAAATTGTTAAACAAATAGTTATATTTGCAACAAAGGAAATTAATTTTCTACAAAAAAAGGAGAATATAATATCAATTAAATAAATTGTCAACTAGCTTGTTCATTTTAAAACTAATAAAGAAAACATATACGAAAATAAAATGGTTGAATTTCCATTTGAAAAAGAGATTTTTTAATAAAACGGTTTTTTTTTACCTAATTCGTGAAGTTTAGAGCCAAAGAGGTCATTTTTCTATGAAACAGTTGAATTAAAAAAAGTTTATTTAAAAAAACAGTTGAATTTTCAATTAAAAAGTTAGATTTTTAGTTTAAAAGATTAATCTGTAAACTTAAAAAATGAGTTTCCAACACAGAATTCCAATTTTAAACCAAAAAGATAAATTTTCAACAAATTGAATTTACAACTAAGTATTCTAATTTCTAAACTGAAAAAGATTAAAATATAACCAAAATTGGAACAGTTGATTTTTTATTGGAAAAAATTAATTTTTAATCAAAAAAATAATTTTCTATAAAACAGATTTTTTACCATATTGATGAATTTTCAAGCACAACAGGCGCATTTTTTTACAAAAAGTTAAATTTGAAACAAATGAGTTACATTTTTAATCCAAAAACATTATTTTGTAACAAAAAAACGTGTTTTTAACATATTAGTTCAATTTTCTACTAAAATTGTAAATCTTCAAATAAGAAAATTAAATTGTACTAAAATAAATTTAATATTCAACAAAATACATAAATTTTTAAGGAAGTGGTTGGATTTTTAACCAGGAAAATTAAACTTCTGCCAATAAAATAAATTTTCAGCATTTATACATTATGCATTATTAATTTATTATTATTCATTTGTACATTTATGACCGAATAGTTAGTTTTTCACAAAAAAGTATAATTTCTTACGAAGAAGACGAACTTTCAACCAATTAGGGTAAGGGGGCAGCAGCGCCGCCCAGTTAACAGCCAATGATTTTTTTAAATTTGATAAAACGTGGAATGGATCCATTTTTTTCTCATTTCGAGTTCTACTTTGCCCCCTGACCGGAGGGCAAAGCCGACTGCAGCTTTTTATGAAAATAAAAATATTTAAAGATAGGAAAATATGATAGTTTGCTTCTGTGATATTTTATGTACTGGAAAAATGACCTTTATCTGAAATAGGCAGAATAATCGCTCTTTACATTCCTGTGGAGCGGCAGTAAAATATCTCTTTATTGTACCACGGTGAGCGGCAAGTAAAGTGAAAGCAAGGAGCAAGAAGTGAATGAAAAGTGAAAGAAAAGTTAAAGAAAAGAGGGAAAAAAATTCATTCTAAACCAACTTTGAACTAATAAAATCGTATGCACCACGGCAGTAAAGTTGTTTTATGCTTGGATTGAATTTTATCTTCCTCGCCTTTGGCTCAGAAGTTAAATCCTGCATCCTCGTATAAAGTTCAACTTTACTGCCTAGGTACATAATCTACTATTAAAGATATCCAGCAAGAAGAATAAGTTATTTTTATAAAGATAGAAATAGCTGTAATATAACCTCTTATTTGTTGACATTTTACTAGTAAGCGGACTATATACAATGTTTCTACCGTACCAATACAATAAACCTACATACCGACCGGATTAAGAATAACAATATTCAAAGTTCCTTCCATGTAGCCCACAAGATAAGTGGCTGTTCTACATTACCGATTATTAATCGACGAAACTTGTGACACGTGTATCACCTGAACACTTGTAAACTATGATTTCGTCGGGCCTGCCACCCAAGCCAGGCCTCGATTATTCACGAAATTTAACATAGTTTAGACTTAAATTGTGTTTAATTATTATAATGACATTGTGTGATATTGGGTTTTCCGTCAAAATATCACATTTTTACACTGTATTGTCATTAAAGTTGAAAACTTTATATTCCTGTCAGCGAATCTTCCATTCCTTCATGGTAAAAACTACTCTCTGGATAATTTTTCTTTAATAACGTAAATTTTGAAGATTTTAGTAAGTAATCTCCATAATAAAATAGATTTATTTAATGCAAAGTAGAACTAAACTTGTTCAATAATAGCGATGATATAAGAAAAGTCACCTTTGCCCCACCGGTTGACGCTGCCCCCCCCCCCCCCATACCCGACATCAATATTTAATCAAATAATTGACTTTTTAAAAGGGAAGAATGAAAATTCCTTTAAAAAATTCCTGATACGGTACAATTTCCGAAAAAGAAAATATTCGCAAAGACAATTCTCGAAATTGTCAAAGTACTTAAATATGAAGCTCCCGAACTGGCAAATTAGCGAAATATAAAATTCCCGAACCGTGCCACGACACCTGAAATAATTCAGTTCTCCTTAAATTGTCTAAAATGCCATCCAGATTCTTTTTCAAAATATTATGAAATCTTAAGAACATCAAATTAATCTTTCAACTTAAATTGTAAATAAACTAAAAATATTTCCAAATATTTTCCTGCCCGTACTTTTAATTTTTTGTTGCTGGCACCAACTATTCCTTTTTACCAGTAACGAAACTACGAAGTTCATAAGTTATAGTGTGATAGCAAAATGATAAGAGCCGAATTTTTTTTCGGATTGAAAATCATTCACAATTAAATGTTCTCTTTCATTAATGATGTTTAGAAACGTTTAGAAATAAATTATGGTTGGATTCTAGAA
Organism: Belonocnema kinseyi; assembly: GCF_010883055.1. Lineage (NCBI taxonomy): Eukaryota > Metazoa > Arthropoda > Insecta > Hymenoptera > Cynipidae > Belonocnema > Belonocnema kinseyi. Next base: position 114,793,930 of record NC_046658.1, on the reverse strand, counting down.
CTTTGTAAATACCTTCTCATTTTAAACGTTTTTAATGTTTTGAATTAATCAAAATGAATTTAAATTTTGAGAAAATTTCAACAAAAATTTTTTTTGAAATTTTGGAAGAAAAGATTTTAAAGCAAATTTTTTCAATTTTGTAAGATTACAATATATCGTTAAAAAATTAAGAAGCTCTCTAAGAATTAAAAAATATTTCAATTGAATTAAAATGTCAAGATTGCTAAGGAAAAAATAAAATGATTTTTTTAAAATTAATTTTAAGTAAATATTTCAAAAATTTCAATTATAACGAATTTTTTTTAATATTAAAAAAAAGAGAAACAAATGTAGATTTAAAAACTGTTGATAAAAGACATAAAAGCTCTTTACGAATTTTAAAAGATTTCGAGTTAATTCCGATTTTTTGAGATTCCTAGGAAAAATAAATTCAATTTGAAAAAACTATTTTAACAGAAAATTTACAAAGATTTCAAATCCTTTCGAAAGATTTTTTAAATTCGCAAAAAAGAACCTGCTGTTCTGAGGTTTAAAGGAATATTAAAAATAATTAAAAATTTAAAAACATTTCCAAACATTTAAAAAATGCATATTTTGAAAGATTTCGAAGCACCTATAGATTTCCGTAATGTTTCAAAAGAATTTGATTTGTAAGATTCCTTGGAAAAATAAAATTTGTAAGTGTCTTAATGAGTTTAGATGGTTTCAATATAATACCAAAATTTTCTTAATATTCTTGAGAAAATTACAAGTGATACTTTGTTTTCAAACATTGATTTTTACAGAATATTTAAATAGATTTTAAAACGTTTTGAAAAATTTGAAAAATTGTTGAAAAGAATCTGGCATATTTAAAGGCAATGTTAGGAATAATTTTTAAAGAAATTCTGCAAAATACTGTAAAACAGTTTATTGGAAGTTTTCAAAATATATTTTCGTCATAACCGAAATCTTAAAGAAATATTTTAGAATTTTTCAAAAAACTAGAGAAAGTAAATCTATAAAATCTTAAAAACAAATAAACTCAAGATTAAATAAACAAGGTCACCTAAAAATGTTTTTTTGTTCTATTTCTATATTATTTTTTGTTCGTTTGAATTAATAAACTGGTAAAATGAAAATCTGTAAATATTATTATCCCGTATAAATTTTATTATTGCAAGTCAGATATTGAGTCCAACACATAAATTTCGAAGGGATAATATTTAACGCAAATAAAATAACCATAAATAGATGAAGTTTATAAATAATTATTGTTTTTCAACTTAGAAGTAGTAGTTTGTGAGTACGTCATGGTTTAGGAGGTGATGTAGCCTCTTTTCCAACATTTCATATAGTTTTTATTTTTTTAAAATACCAATTGAAGGGTAAAATAATTCTGTTACACACAGAAGGTATTTTTTATTTATTTAGAAATAAGTTCTGAAACGGCTCTAAGTATTTGTTCCCTAAACAAGTATGCAAACCATTTTTTATGAAATATAAAGAAAATATTTTCCATTATGAATAAATTGAAAATATTTGTACCGTATGATAAAGAAAATTTCAGGAATTTCTCGAATTTTGTACCTCGATCGCAACTTGTCTCATGACCTAGTAAATTTGTAGACAATATCTGAATTGGGATTGTTGCATATTTACAAATATATTTTTATCCTTTTGAAATTAAGAAAACGCTAAAAATTTAATATAATTTCTTTAGAAAAGTTTATTTTAAAAAGTTTGAATATTTTGTTTTAATAATTAAAAAGTACAATTTTTTTAATGTTTTGTGGGAATATGAGATGTTCTGAATGGGCCGCTAGTGAGTAGAGTAAACATAACCTATTTTTACGATATTATTTACTACGTGTTTAAAAAGTATGAAGAAGGACCCAGAAAGGTATTTAAAATGCTTAGAATTTCAGTAAAAGCGGAATTTGTGAACTGTGGCCGTGCGAATATGCCAAAAGTCGATATGTGAATGGTCATAAATTTTTTTCGACAGCTGCGTTGGATACTTCAATAGAATATGGAGCTACTGCATACCATTATTTTGATTGGTTTAACGGTTTGTAGGATGTGACTTTCTGAGGTCACAGAGTTTTTTTAATAGAATTTTAGATACTTTTTTTCTCAAAATTGAAGTATTCTAACAAAAAATTTTAATGTGCTATAACTTTTAGAATTTTATGCAGTATTTGAAAAATATACTATCTACAATTGATGCAACAACCTCATTACCAGAAAGCAATTTCTTAAATCTTATCAATACTTTAAGACAATGAAAATTAAAGAACTTTCATGGGATCCGGATATATGACTCGAAATGTTCAACCATGTCTGTCTCGAGTTTCAGCTAACAGAAGTGATCGCCGTCATATCTAAGAACCCGTGAAGGTTTTCACATTTTATTTTCTTGAATTAAAGATAACATTTTAGAGAGTGCGTCTTGCAAATTTTAGATGTTCGCCATATGATAAAGCCGAAATAGAACAATCGAGAAATTCTTGATTTAAAAAAAAAACTTGTTATGCGATATATATCTTATTCAGAAAGTTAAAAATATCTTGACTAGAGGTCATTCAACGCTGAATCCCATAATCATTCTATCAATTTAAAAAAAAATCTAGCTTTATTTTTGACTGATTTCTCGTATTTCGAAGTAATTCGCGATTTTAAATACCTAAATTGCTAAAAATTTGCTAAAAAAATCGGTTCATTTTTTAATTGTTTAGGGGCCGTCTGTTGCCGATGGGCGAATCCATCTATCTGAGCTCAAAGCAGACCCTTGCAGGATAGTTATTGTTGCAAACAAATAATGGAAATTCTCTGTGAGAGAGACTTTGTAATAAAGAAACAACGCTTTCTTGCTCCCATTGTAACCGAATGGGGTCTAAAAGTGAAGTGTTAATTAGATGGTATTTGAGAATCAGATGTAATTTGTTCTTCGGATTTTGCGGGGAGTTAATGATCGTGCGGTGGCCAACGGTATTTGTGGTCGTGCGGTGGCCGACAGGCGCGTGTGTTGTGATCGACCGTTAGGCTAGAGTTGTTGCGTCAACTGTCTACGCTGTCTTCGTGTTCACCACAGAATTGCATGTGAGTAAGGGATCTGAGAACACCCAAGTGTTCCAGAGTACATGTGAATATGGAGTGAGCGATCTGATAAGATCCAAGTGTTCTAAAGTATATGTGATTATGGACTGAGGTATTTGAGAAGACCAAGGGCGAATTTTGAACAAGAAATTCGAATTTTCGTCTAAATTGATTATGTTAACAAAATAGTTCAATTTTCAACCTACAAAGATGCATCTTCAATCAAATGATCGAATTTCCAATCAAGAATTAATTTTCAACCAAGAAATATTCTTCTGCCGTAGAAGATGAGTCTTCAATCCAAGCGGACGAATTTTCGAAAACAAATTAGAATTTAAGACAATGACAAGTAGTTGATTTTTAACCAAATAGCTGAATTTTCAACAAAAAAGTAAATGTTCAACCAAATATTTTATTTTTTCACCAAATAGTTGAATTTTCAAAACAAAACGATGATTTTTCAAAAAAGCAGTTAAATTTTCGACCTGGAAATATGAAATTCAAACATAATTTTTTAGCTAAAATTATGCATCTTCAACCGCGAACAATTTTTTTTAAGTACAGTTCGATATCAAACCAAATAGGTGATTTTCCAATCAAAAAATATGAATTTTCAAAGAAAATTCTTATAGTTGATATATTTTCATCAGAAAAGTTTTTATTTTTAAATTGACAAACAGTAAAATCTAATCAAAGAGACGAACTTTCAACAAAATACATGAAATTGAAAACAAATTGTTGAATTTTGAAGTCGAATATTATTCTTTAAAAACCAAGGTATTTTTCTATAAAATTTAAATTAAACAAAAATAGTTCAATTTTTAACAAAAAGTTTCGTTTTTAACCAAATAAGTTGAATTTTGAACCAATTATAGGAATTTTTAACGACAAACCTAATTTTCCAACAAATAGTTTAATTTTCTACCAATTTCTTGAATTTTCAAGCTAAAAAGACGAATTAAAAAACAAACAGCAGTTAATGTTTTAACCCAAAGTTATCAAATTTGAATATGAAAAACAATTATGAATTTTCAACTAAACTTATGAATCTTTAGCTGCAAACAAAAATTTTAAGTACAGTTTAACTTCAAACCAAACAGTTGATTTTTCAACCAAGTAATATGAATTCTTAACGAAACTGCTAATAGTTGATATATTTAAATCAAAAAAGATAATTTTTTAACTAAAGAGTTCTATTTTTAATTAAATATTTGAATTTTTAACGAAAAAGATGAATTTCTACGCAAAAGGGCAAATTTTCAACGAAATACATGAATTTTCAACCAAATCGTTGAATTTTAAAGCCAACTTTGATTTTTTAAAAGTTATTTTTCTAACAAATGGTTTAATTTTCAACCAAATAGTTTTTTTTAACGAAATAGTTAAATTTTCAACCAAAAATATGAATGTTTAACAAAAAGGTTATTTTCAAACAAATAGTTTAGTTTTCTACCGAAAAGTTTGAATTTTTATTTAGAAAAGTAGAGTTTTATAAAAAAAACTGCTGAACATTCAACTATAAAATACCAAAAAGTTAAATTTTTTAATAAAAAAGCTACATTTTCAAACAAATACTTCATTAAAAAAAATCAATAAATTTTCAAACAAAAATTGAATATTTGAATATGCAGTTGAAAAATTAATTTTTAACCCAACATGAGTTATTAACAAAGTAGTTCAAATTTCAACCAAGTAGTCGTTTTTTTGAAAAAAAAGAAGAAATGACTAATAGCATAATTGTATTTTCAACAAAATACTTAAATTATCAACCACAAATAAATTATTAATAAAGTATTTCATCTTTTAACCAAGTAATTGAATATTTAAATTAAACAGATGACTAATAAAATAAATATATTTTCAACAAGATAATTGAACACTCAACCATATAGTAGAATTTTTGACCAAATTACATTAAACCGGAAATAAAAAAATAATTTAAAAATTTTCCGTAAAAAAAGGAACTTTTAACCCAAAATAGTTGGATTTTCTATCGGGTCCTATTATTTCAGCTCGCATTTAAGTAAAAAACGAGAAAAAGGTAGAAAAGGAGAAATTATTTTAAAAAGGAGAAAAGACAGTAATATAAGAAAGTGTTTGAAGTATGAAATTTGACAATTATTTTCAAACTTATTAAGTTATTACTGAACTGTGCCGCTGGAGGACCATCCCTCGAAAAATTCACAAACTTTGTTCAAATTTATCATCAAGAAGCGTACTGAACGCTAAAACCAAGAAAGAAAAGTTATTTTGATCTTTGAGTTTTAGCTTCAGTTGTAATCAAAATCTGTTATGCTTATTCAATAATAATAATTTTTTTGTTAGCAAATTCTGCTCTAAATCATTTCAATCTTAATGAAAAGTAAGCAGTTTTCAAAACAAATTTCTAAGAATAAAATTATTTACATATAATACAAATGAAAATTATTTGATTTAAATTTACATTTGAAAGTTCCGGCTCATTGTGAAAAAAGTTGCTTATCTTCTGACTCTTTAATTCTCTATTTGCTTCTTTGGTTTCGAGAAAGAACAAAACAATTCAAACTTAGAATAAAAATAAAAGCATGATTTTTCCAAAAGAGCTTCCGCAATTTAGAGTTAAGAATTCTACAATTTTATATTTCTTCTTTTTTTTAATTTTTTTTGTAAGTCTTCCTGACGTCTTTTCCAATGTTTCACGTTCTTTTCGTTTGCTTTTGTATCAACAGAGCTGCTTTTTAATCTATAGGTAAATTTCCATTGTAAATATCTCCGTCTATTTAAATAACCTTTTTTTCTATTATCGCTTTCTAATATGTATACACTGAGAAAGGGAAAAGTGAACTAGAATGAAAATGAATGAATGCAATTTAACACAAGAGTAAAAAAAATCGATTCCTGTTTTACTTTCTTGAGATCAAAACATCGCTCTTTTTAGAATTTCTCAGTCCAAGGGACATTTATTGGAAAACAATTACTGTTATTTAAGACAGAAATGTTAAAAATACAGAAATATAAATTTAATTCA
>NC_046658.1:114780440-114787745 GCF_010883055.1 Belonocnema kinseyi | reverse complement strand
TAACAAAATCTATTCGATTAACGTTCTAAAGTTTTATACAAAACGATATGAAAAACAGTTTAGTGAAAAAAAGGAATATCCATGATATATATAAATTTATGTGTCTACCAACTTTTATCATTTTTGACCATTTACGTGTCCGGGATCCTCAATAAAAAAAATTCCAAAGGGACTTAAATATATATTTTTTTAAATTAAGGGTAATCCAAGTCAGTATTAAAATATCAAACTAATTATAAGATATCACAACTGTATTTGCGATGTGTGTGATTTGTGATGAAAAACTTTTAAAATCTTGTAAAAATATATGCAGAATAGATGAAAATATTTTTAAATGTGAGAAAAATGGCTTTTTCACGATTTATTGGATTTTGACTTTGACGTTTTGAAACATTCACTTCTTTCATAGTGTAATAAATTAACATGAAACGTTACTGGATATTATATAAAAAAATATTGTAGATAGTAAAAATACAAAGGAATTTTCAATTTAAAATCTATAAAATTGAGTAAAATTCCATTTTTAATCTTTAAAATTAAAACATTCCATAAAAAGATTTAAAATTGCATAATTTTATATTATGCACATAAAATTTTAGTGTTTATTTCTAGATATCAAAAATTTAACTATATAATCCAAAAATTATATCATTTTAAACTACAAATACTCAAAATCAATAGATCTTAAAAATTCAAGATTTTAAATTGTGAATCGTACAAATTGAAGAATTTTCCCTTGTAAATTTAAGTAATTCAAATACACCAAAAAATCATGATAACATATCTTTCAAATTATTATTGTTCTTGAAATTTTTTAATTTCTAATTATATATTTTTAAAATTCAAGAATTCTCCATTTTAATTTTTTAAAATTGTAGAAGTTTGAATGTTTAATCTTTAAAAATTTAACTGCATAATAAAAAAAGAAACGTTTAAAATTCCATTATTTTTAACTATAAACACCACAAATCAACAAATCTTAAAAATTCAATAATTTTTAATTGCAAATCGTTAAAATTGAAGAGTTTCCCATTACAATTTTTTTAATTTGAACTACTCCAAAAAATTCAAAATAACATATCTTTATCGTAAATATGTGATCTTAGAATTTTAAAAATGTTCAATTGTACATTCTCAAAATAAAAGAATTTCCAATTTTAAGTTTAAAAAATTGTAGGACTTTAAATTGTAAATCTTTAAAATCGACAAATTTTTATCTTTGAAATTAAAATATATTATAATTTTAAGACTCCAATGAAAATATAAAAAATTGAAGAATTCCCCACTATAAATCTTCAAAATAAAACCACATTTTCCTACAAGAAATATTAAAAATTACAGCATTTTAAACTATAAATACTCAAAATGAATAAAACGTAAAGATTCTAAAATAATTAATTGCAACTCATGTGTTAGGTTTTACTTATGAAAATGCTGTCATTTTGATGATATAAATTTGAAATTTCTTCAATTTTAATGGCTTACACTAAAAAACTCTTACCTTTTATCTTAAAAACCTTTTAAATCAAGAATTTTAATTTAAACCTCTTTAAGCTTATGAAAAGTTTAATTGCTTAATTTTTTAATTTAAAATCTACAAAAGTAAAGTATAAAAAAGGCATTTTAAATATCATAATTTTCTATTGCACATAATTTACATTTCATAATGAAGAGTCTTCAATTATAGATTTTCAACAATTAAAGAAATATTACAAAGAAACATTCAAAATATAATTTTAAATGATAAATAATCCGAATTAATAAATTTTCAATATTGTAAACCTTCAAAATTAAAATATTAAAAAAAGGTATAAAATTACATACCTTCAACATATAAATCTTGAAACAAAATATTTTTCAATACCATATTTTTGAAACTCAGAATTTTTTAGTTATAAATCTTCAAAATTATAAATCTGTAAAATCTAAAAGTTTTTAATTTGGTTTTAAGTTTTACATTTAAAAGATGTAAAATTGAAAAGTCTTGACTTTTGATCTTAAAAATAATTAAAGTTAAAGAATTTATATTTATACCGTTTTATATATTTTTAGCAAAAAATGAATTTTTGATAGAAACTTAATTTTTTTGTTAAAATATGATACTTTCGGGTTGAAAATTCAACCGCTGTTGAGATAACTCCTCCTTTGGTTAAAAAGTCATCTTGTGGGTTGAACTATTCTGTTAAAAATTCGTTTTCTTTAAAAATCATTATATAAGTAGATAAATGTATCTCTTTTGTTGAAAATGTTAATATTATGTTAAAAATTCGTTTTTCTTCGGTTTTGAGTGAATTTTTTTTAACAGACAATGTAACTGTCACATTTTTTGTTTAAAAAATTATATATTTAATTGAAAATTGATCTTTTCTGATTGAAAATTCATGTATTTTGTTTAAAAAATCCGTCTTTTTTGCTCGAAAATTAATCTTCGTAGTTGCAAATTCACACTTTTTATTAAAAAAGCAACAGCTTGGTTCTAAATTAATCTGAAAACTAATTAATCTTTAAACTATGAATATTCCGAAATAATGAATTTTCAATATCGTAAATCTTCAAAATTGAAATATTAAAAAAAGGTTTAAAATTACATACTTTCAAAATATAAGTTTTTTAAAAAAAATTTCAATTCATTATTTTTGAAATTCATAATTTTTTAATTGTAACTCTTCAACATTATAAATCTGTAAAATCTAAACGTTTTTAATTTTGTTTTAAGTTTTAGAATTAAAATATGTATAATTGTAAAGTCTTGACTTTTGATCTTCAAAATCAACAAAGTTAAAGAATTTTCATTTATCCCTTTTTATAAACTTTCGGTAGAAAATTAATTTTTTGTTGCAAGATCAACTTTTTTATTCAAACATGATATTTTCGGGTTGAAAATTCCAACGCTTAGAGATAATGCGTCTTTTGGCTTTAAAATTCAACAATTTTGTTAAAAATTCATATTTTCAAGTGGAACATTAACCTTCTTACTGAAAAATTCATCTTTATTGTTAAAAATGTATCTTTTTTAGTTTAAAATTCAACTACTTGGTTAAAACTTGAAATATTTTGTTAAAAATTCATATCGTATAAAATTCACCTCATTTGCTGAAAATCTAAGTATTCCATTTTTATTAAATTGATCTTACGGGTTAAAAAATCATCTTTTGGGTTGAACTATATTGTTAAAAATTTAGTTTGTTTCAAATTTATTATAGTGGTAAAAAAATCATCAGTTTTGTTGGAAATGTTATCGTTATGTTTAAAATACGTATGCCTTTGGTTGAGAATTAATTTGTTCTACCTGACAATATAACCATCACATTTTTGGTTAAAAAAATTATATATTTGATTGAAAATTGATCTGTTCTAATTGAAAATTCATGTATTTCGTTAAAAATTCTTCTTTTTGGTCAAAAATTAATCTTCATTGTTGAAAAATCACCCTTTTTATTAAAAAGGTAACTCCTTGGTTCTAAATTAATCTGGTTTACTTGAGAATTCAACAAGTTTTTTAAAAATTCATACTTTTTAAGATTCACCTATTTGGTTTAAAATTAAACTTGTGTTGTCAAAAATTCGGTTTCTGGAACAATTAATTTTTTCATCTAATAATAATTGCACTATTCCAATTTTGGTAAGAAATTTATCGCTTATATATTATGATTCCACTATTTGGTAGAAAATTGATGTATTTTCTCGAAAATTAGTATGTTTAGTTAAAAAGTTATTCTTGTTTTTTTGTTGAAAATTCAATATGTATTTCAATTTGAAAACTATGGAATTTAAAGTGTTTCATATTGCATTCAATATGGTATTCACATAAAGTTTATTTAAAAGAATTTATTCTACCATCATCACCCTATTTTTTAATGACCTCTTCCCTATGTTTTGATAGAATTTTGGCTACGTTGTTTTTCGGTGACGGCGAAGGGGGGATGGGGTAATACAAAACTACGATTGTCAACGAGGGGAACCTATTACCCTAGTTCCAATGAAGATCGATTATTCTTAAAATTATTTTGACCCAGAAACCGACAACACTATTGATTTCTAAAGTTCATGATAACGAAGAATATATATGTACTGTATAGTCTAAGCTAGTACCATTAAGAGTAAATTTCCTTAAGGATAATTTACTAGCTTGTTAGGAATTGTCCTCAAAGTAATACAAATTGAACTATATAGTTTATTGGCAGCTACATTAAACAATCAATAAAATGGACAAGGAAAATACCTATTCCTAAAAAATACTTCCTCTGTAGTACATAAATTTTGGTTCAACTGAAAATCGATAAGAATTATCGACACGATCGAGGTTGCAATTAATTAGCAACTTTATATCCTACCTTTATTTAGACAAAAAATAGATATCATAGAAACTTTCGGACCCTTCTTTTTACAAATTTTCATTGGAAAATGCAATTTTTTAAAAAGAAACTAAAAAAGAAACCTTCAGTTTTGAGAGGTGCTGACAACAAATAAAACTGTTTTTAATCCATTAAAATAATTCCTGTAAGAACAACCAATTATTTTAAATTTCGTCTTAACCGTGAAAATTCTTCTAAATTATGGGCTAGGGCGTAGTGAAAATTCTCAGATTAATCAAATCGTTTGAGCTCAGAAAAAAATGTGGGTTGGCATCCGAAATGAGTAAAAAAATTTACCATAGGTTAATATCTTTTATTCTCTTCTTGTCTTTGAAAATTCAAACATTTGAATCTTAAAAAAAAATTCTATTGGCTAAAAGATTATGGGAAATTTCTTATGTGTACAGTTTTTTATATTGAGCAATAATAAGAAATTTTCTTCTGTTTTAAGCAAAGAAACATGTATTTTAGCAATATTAATTATAATAATTAATTAATCAATAATTATTATTATAATAATAAAAATTACGAGATCAATTATAATAACCACTCAAAAAAATCTTATCATGAAACATGTTGTTACTTTGCTTCTTCGGAAAATAACTGTTTTTGTGATTTAGGAATATTTGTTCGATATTTTCTAACGTTTCAAACAAAAGTTTTTTTTAATAAAGTTAATTAAAAAAAGCTTATTTACTTTGAGCTCAAGAATTTTCATGTTAGACCTATTCAACTTTTGGCAAGAAAGTGTGCATTTAGTTCAATCAAAAAAAAAAACTATTTTTTTCCACATTTTCTAACATCTTTTTCAGTGAAAAATATAACTATTTGCTTAAAAGTTGAACTAGCTTGTTACAAATTCACATCTTTTTAAAACGGACCTCCTTGGTTGAAAAATTAACTAATATATTTTTTTGAAAATTAACCTTAAGTTTGAGCGCGCCTTGGGCGCGCGACGGTTAAATCTCGCGCTCTGATATTTATTCTTTGCATTTGGAATGCTTGAAAATAACTTTATCAAAACGATCTCTTTTAGATGGCAGTATTTATATGCGTCTTCATACTCTGAATTGTCTACTTAATTAAGAATAGTCAAAGATTAAGTTTCTCAAAGCTCTGTAGGCTTTGAGGTACACATTCTCATCGTGACACTCGCGCTGCGCGCTCGATTTCCGACAGAAATTTGTAAACAGGTTTGGTTAGATTTTTTTCTCGTAACTATCGTCGTTTTCCACACATTTTTTTATTTTATTTTTTTTTCAACGTTATTTTTCACGAATAAAACAAAAAGTACGCGTCCTATCAAGAAGTGATTCTTAACGAAATTGTAGATCTTTTTTGGGATAACCATTTTTGTTAATTCATCATTTTTCGTATCCTACATAGTGTGTCCAAAAAATGGAATTTTTTATTTTCAATTATTTTTTGTGCAATCAAAATTTGAATTTTCGATTTTTGAAGAAAATCCAAAAATTGGTTATGATAATCTTGTAGGGCTTTCAAAAATAAATGTTTTTCTTTTCTTGACTTTTTTCATATCGTGCGTTTTTCGGCTTCAAATTTTGATTTTCAGTTGATAAGAAAAATGTTGAAAACGCTATAACTCTAAGAATTTTCTTTTTATCGAAAAAAGTCATTAGGATAAATTGTTTGTTCTTTTTAATACTATAAATATATGTACATAGAATTTTCAACTTTAGAAAAAAGTGGTCTTAAAAATTTTCAAGATGCGCTCACTTTTTAAATTTTTATCAAAAATGGCTGGTTCACGAACTCGTCCTTTTTTCAGTACCTAAAAAAAGTGTGCCAAAGATGAATTTGATTCGTTCATTTTTTCGAGAGTTAACGTGTTTACGGACGGACGGCCGGACGGACAGACAGACAGACACTATCGTGAAAACCTGATTTTCGGATTCAGGGGGTTTCGAAACGTGGAGATCCGTTGAAAAAGTGTGATGTCAAATTTCCGACAATTCTAATACTCAATCATAAATGATGAGAATGTAAAAAGACGAAATGTCTGTCAAAAATGTGAATTTTCACTAAGCAATAGAATACTTAAATGTGTAATTAAAAATTTTATTTTTAATAAGAAAAATTTTTTCAATCGAATAAATAAATTTTCGAAACAAATTTTGAATTTTTAAAGAAATTCTCAATCAAGGAAATGACTTTTCAAATAACAAGGTGAAGGGCATGTGGCACAGCTAAATTCCTATATTACCGACCTCACTTTTTCAGTTCACTGAATGTTTTTTTAAACCTAAGAACTTTTTTTGTAAATAAAATATCGAGCTGAAACTTTGGAAAATGTATTAGAGTACAATAAAGTACGTTTAGGTACTGCGTTTTGGTAGGAACTTCACTGAAAATTATTTTATCTTTTTTCTGAACCTCGACATTTTTTGAACGTTCCAACTTTTTTTATACAAAAAATATCAGTCTCAAACTTTGAGAAATGCAAGAGCCAAAAAAACTACGTTTAAGTACCAATCTTAATAATAAAAGATGTAAAAAAAAATATTTCAACTATCAATTCCATCGGTATCAGCCGGTAACGTTGTACACGAAAATACGAACCCTGGCGGCCACTAGACGAGGCTCTAGAGGGTTCGTATTTTCGTGTACAACGTTACCGACTGATTCCGATGGAATTGATAGTTGAAATATTTTTTTACATCTTTTATTATTAAGATTTGTACTTAAACGTAGTTTTCTTCCGGCTCTTGCATTTTTTAAAGTGTGAGACCGATATTTTATGTATAAAAAAAGTTGGAACGTTCAAAAAATGTCGAGGTTCAGAAAAAAGATAAAATAATTTTCAGTGAAGTTCCTACCAAAACGCAGTACCTATTATTATTATTATTACACCATTAAGCCATTTCCCTTTCGGGGTAGGCGTGACTCACTCGGCAGGGGAAAGGAGTAGTGTGTGGATGGGATAGAGATT